>NC_045786.1:115873365-116175313 GCF_009873245.2 Balaenoptera musculus
CATAAGAAATTACTAAGAATAAATACACTCCCATAAAATGGACAACCTAGAAGATATGCACAAATTCCTAGAAATGTACCATCTCCCAAGACTGAACCAGGAAGAAATAAAAAATATGTACAGACCAATTACCAGTAATAAAATTGAGTCAATAATAAAATCACTCCCAACAAACAAAAGTCCAGAACAAGATGGCTTCACAGGTGAGTTCTAACAAACATTTAGAGAAGAGTTAACCCCTATGCTCTCAAACTAGTCCAAGAAATTACAGAGGAAGGAACACTTCTGAACTCATTTTATGAGGCCAGCATTACTGTGATACCAAAACCAGACAAAGATACAACAAAAAAAGAAAATTACAGGCCAATATCCCTGATGAACATAGATGCAAAAATCCTCAACAAAAGATTAGCAAACCGAATTCAACCATACACTAGAAGTATCAAACACCATGATCAAGAGGGATTTATCCCAGGGATGCAAGATGGTTCAAAATCTGCAAATCAATCAATTAATACACTACATTAACAAACTGAAAAATATCATCTGATCATCTCAGTAGATACAGAAAAAGCTTTTGACAAAATTCAACATACGTTTATGATAAAAACTCTCAACAAAGTGGGTATAGAGAGAACATACCTCAACATAATAAAGGCCACATATGACAAACCCACAGCTAATATCATACTCAATGGTGAAGGGCTTAAAGCATTTCCTCTAAGATCAGGAACAAGACAAGAGTGCCCATTCTTGCCACTTTTATTCAGTATAGTATTGGATGTCCTAGCCACAGCAATCAAATAAGAAAAGAAATAAAAGACATCCAAATTGGAAAGGAAGAAGTAAAACTCACTGTTTGCAGATGACATGAAACTTTATATAGAAAATCCTAAAGACAACACCAAAACACTATTAGAATTAACCAATGAATTCAGTAAAGTTGCAAGATACATAATTAATACATAAAAATCTGTTGCATTTCTAACAATGAACTATCAGAAAAAGAAATTAAGAAAAAAATACCATTTATAGTTTTATCCAAAAGAATAAAATACCTTGGAATAAATCTAACCAAGGAGGCAAAAGACCTGTACTCAGAAAACTATAAGACATTGATGGAGAAATTGAAGATGACACAAACAAATGGAAAAATATACCATGCTCATTGATTGGAAGAGTTAATACTGTTAAAATGACTGTACTACCCAAGGCAATCTACAGATTCAATGCATTTCTTATCAAAATACTAATGGCATTTTTCAAAATTATATACCATAACTAGAACAAATAATTCTAAAATTTGTATGGAAAAACAAAACATCCTGAATAGCTAAAACAATCTTGAGAAATAAGAACAAAGTTGGAGGTATTCACTCTCTAATTTCAAACTATACCACCAAGCTACATTAATCAAAACAGTATGGTACTGGCAAGAAAACAGACACATAGATCAATGGACCAGACTAGAGAACCCAGAAATAAACCCACATTTATATGGTCAATTAAATGTACATCAAAGGAAGAATATACAATGGGGAAAAGGCAGTCTCTTTAATAAATGGTGTTGGGAAAACTGGACAGCTACATGAAAAAGAATCAAACTGGACTACTTTCTCACACCATATTAAAAAAAAACTCTCAAAATGGATTAAACACTTAAATTTAGAACATGAAACCATAAAATTCCTAGAAGAAACCATAGGCAATACACTCTTTGACACTGGCCTTAGTAATTTTTTTTTTTTTGGATATGTTTCCTCAGGCAAGGGAAACAAAAGAAAAAAGAAAAAAATAGGACTATATCAAACTAAAAATCTTTGCACAGTGAGGGAAACTATCAACAAAATGAAAAGGCTGCCAACTGAATGGGAGAAGTTATTGACAAACTATATATCTGATAAGGGGTTAATATCCAAAATATGTAAACAACTCATACAATTCAATGTCAAAAAAACACCCATTTTAAAAATGGGCAGAGAACCTGAATAGACATTTTTCCAAAGAAGACATACATATAACCAATAGACATGTGAAAAGATGCTCAACATCACTAATCATCTGGGAAATGCAAATCAAGACCATGATGAGACATCCCTTCACACCTGTCAGAATGGTGAATGGCTATTATCAAAAGACAACAAATATCAACTGTTGGTGAGAATGTGGAGAAAAGAGAGCTCTATTATACTATTGATGGGAATGTCAATTGATGGCACCACTATGGAAAAGAGTATGGAGGGTCCTCAAAAAAACAAAAATAGAACTAACATATGATCCAGCAAATTTTGCTCTGGGTGTTTTTCTGAGGAAAAAAACAACACTAATTTGAAAAGATATATGCATCTCTACATTCAGTGCAGCATTATTTACAACAGCCAAGATATGGAAGCAACCTAAGTGTTCATCGATAAATGGATAAAGATATGACTTATATATGTGTGTGTGTGTATAATGGAATATTACTCAACCATAAAAAAGAATGAAATCTTCCCATTTGTGACAACATGGATGGACCTAGAGGGTATTATGATAACTGAAGTAAGTCAGACAGAGAAAGACAAATACCATATGATTTCATTTACATGTGGAATCAAAAAAATTGAACAAAAATAACAAAACAGACTCATAGATACAGATAACAAACAGGTAGTTTCCAGAGGGGAAAGGGGTGAGGATGAGTGAAATAGTCGAAGGAGATTAAGAGGTACACACTTCCAGTTACAAAATAAATGAGTCACAGGGATGAAATCTACAGCATGGGGAATGTGGTCTACGATATTTTAATATATTTGTAGGGTGACAGATGGTAACTAGACATATCATGATGATCATTTTGTAATCTATAGCCAGATTGAATCACTGTGTTGTGCACCTGGAATTAACATAGTATGCAGGTCAAGTATACCTCAGTTGAAAAAAAATATGTAGACACTTGGAGAAAATGCTTCAAAATGCTAATGATGGTTTTCACTAGGGGATGGGGATTATGGGTGATTGTTCATTTTTACTGGATACTTTTATGTATTTCTAGTTGTCTGCAATGACTATGTGTTGCTTGTAAAATTAGAAAGAAAACAATAACTATCATTAAAATTTTTTTAAGAAATTTAAAATAATAAGTAAACAAATAAATCAACCTAATGGGGGAAAAAACAGAACACTACCAGACTTTTCAACAGCAATAGAAGCTATCGATAGAAGACAATGGAGTGATACCTTTCAATATGACATGAAATTGTGCTCAGTTAAGGAATTCTATACCCAAAGTATCAAGGATGACAATGAATAAGACACTTTCAAATACTACGTAAGTTTTCAAAAATATATTACCTGTTATGCATCATTCTCAGAAAGCTACAGGAGACTGTCCTCCCCTAAGACGAATTATTTATTATACTCTTTTAGTATCCTTTCGATGCCTAAAATATCTGCAGCAATAGTCTGCTCTTTCATTCTTGATATTGATAAATTTGTGTTTTCACTTTTTTTTTTCTTGATGGCTTTTGCTATAGGTATATCTATTTAAATAATCTTTTCAAAGAACCAACTTTTGATTTCATTAATTTTATTTTGTTCTTTATCTTTTTCTTTCTACTTACTTCAGGTTTCACTTTCTCTTCTTTTGTAGTTTCATAAGATAGAAACTTTTTTCTTCTCTAATATAAACATTTAAAGCTATGTTTCCCTTTAGGCAATTTTTAGCCACATTCTACAAATTCTGATATATTATATTTTCATAATTGTTCATTTAAAAACGTTTCCTAATTCCTCCTGTGATTTATTCTTTGATTTATGGGTTACTTAGAAGAGTGTTATTTAATTTTAAAACAATGGGCGATTTCCCAGATACCTTATTGCTATTGATTTCTAATTTAATCTGTCATGATGAGAAAACATACTCTGTAAAATCTAAATCTTTTGAAATTTATTGAGACTTATTTTATGGTCCAGCACATAGTTAATCCTGATGACTGTTCCATGTGCATTTGAGAAGAATAAATATTCTCCTATTGTTGGGTGCAGTATCCTATGTCAATGAGATCATGTTGGTTAATAATGTTTTTCAGATCTTCTGTATTCTTACTCATTTTTTGTCTAGTTGGTCTATCGGCTACAAAAAGAGAATTATCAAAAATCTTCAACTATGAGTTTGGATTTTGTCTGTGTTTCTGCCTGTGTTTACCTGCTCCCCCATGCCTTCAAATAGTTGTTTTTCATATTTTGTACAGAGTTTATCATTGTTAACGGCAGGAGAATTAGTCTGATACAAGCTGCACCATCATTACCAGAAGCAGTCACCTAAGATTCCAGGATAATTTTGAGAAAAATATTCATATTCTAAACTTTGACTCAGATTTCCAATTTTTACCTGCCTCCACCCCCAATCACATCACAAAAGGATCTAATACTGAGATACATCATTTCCATTAATGGACTTTAAGAACTACTTCCTTTGCATTTTATCTCTGTAAACAAGTATTATATTTCTCTTTAATAAACACACCTTAAAAGCTTTCCTGAAAATAGATGCATATAAGACCAGAGGAAAACTTTCTAATTCCACTCTACTACTTAATTTTCCCCTCTTCTCTCTAAAAGGGAAAAGGGAGCAATTGTGAGAGCACATAAACACACAGAAGACCCTGTCCATTTATGGGATATTTTCTAGAAATCCTGGGAAATAGAAAATTCATAACCATGAGAGCAACTGGTGATCACCAAACTAGAAAGCGATAGAAGAGATTGATGTCTGGTAATCAGTATTGAAAAGGCAGTGCTGAGATTTAAAGGGGGAGTTCTAGAGAGAAATGAGAACTGCCTGCTAGGATCCATGTGCTCCTGCTGCACAGTACAAAAATTCAACACCATGAATCTCAAAAACCCCATATCATAAGTTATATCACCACTATAAAGTGCAATTTTGTAGAAACATCTATTTTATGTGACAGTATCCTTAAAGCTCATAAAATATTTGAGTTGTGGGCAGACTTTTTTTTGAAAATTGAAACTAACTTCATAACTCTGAGCTACCTTCTGGTAGGAATGGAAATAAAACATCTCCTAACTGTAGGACAAAAACATCTGCCCTACCCTTATCTCCATGAAAAGCTTTCTTCCTAGCCCAGTGCTCTTCATAGGAACACACTGAAAGGTGTGAGCTCTTCAAGTCCAGCACATTTCACCGCACCACATCCACTCTTCAATAGTCCAGAGGAAAGATCAAAGAAATTAGGAGATGAGAAAATCTAACCTGAAGGAAGAAAAGACACTAACTGCTTTAATGGGCTTAATGAGAAAATGAAAAGGAAGAGGACAAAGCATGGTTCAATAGAGGACACAGGAATTCAGAATCTCTGGGTTCCAATATTAACTCTGCTATTATCACAGCATGTGATCAATCATCATCAATGTTTAAATTTTTCACCAATTAATTAAGGACACACACACAGAAGATACGAAACACAGGACATGAAAATGATTGCAGGTATTTCCCATCTTAAATGCCTAGCAGGTCCTGATACAACACCTCCATTCTTTCTGTGACTACTGAAAACCTTGAATTTTCATACTTTTCCCAAAAACTAAGACTGACAAACAATCTTCTCAAAAAGACCTCCCTTAACCACAACCACCACTACCCATGTCTTTATCTCTCAGCCTGTGTTATTTGCTTAATACCATTTATCATTGTCTAAAATTATATTATACATATTTTTCTCTTTGTTTATTATCTAGACTATAAACTCCATTAGGGACAGCATTTTGTTTTGTCCCTGTCACATCCCCAACATTGGAAGCCATACCTAGCCTAGCCATAGTAGGGACTAAATAAATATTGACTGAATAAATGAATAAGTCCAATGCTGGAGTCCAGAAGGAATTTGTACTGAAGCAGATTGAAACAATTTCAGTATTTCTGAAACTGGAGAATTGAGGTTTTGAATTACCTCAAAGTCACTACAAGTACAGTAACACTGACAAGAGAAGTCTTAAAGACCCTAGAATGTGACAATTCTATAATAATCCACCCCACTCCTGGTACTATATGCTGCTGAATGACTTCTGTGGGCTAGCTTCAGTATTTTTGCATCTGTTTTGGTTCTCTACAGCCTACTCACATGGTTAAACTTAAGGGTTCTTACACTGGGCACTTAAAATGAAAGGGAGGTTCCATATATTGGGTATACGGACAAAAGGAAAATATAGAAATATCACCAATTGACCCATCATACAAACCCCACTCTGGGTCTCAGAATATGAGATCGTTATGGCTCCAGACACATTCCCCCTCCTGCATCATGGCTTGGCTGCTTGGGTTCCCATCTTTCCCATTACAGGTAGGGACATTACAACATCATCCTAATGAACAGCTATAATACCAAGAACAGAAGTCCCATGCTGTGAACAGGACACACACACACGTACATGCACATGTGCACACACGCACATACTCTGGTCCATTAGAACAAAACTAGTTTCTCACTGATCCCTCTATCTCAGGGCTTATTTATTCCTAAGACACAGAGAGAGGATAAAGTATTTACTACCTTGTAGTTACTCAACTACTTTATTTAGCTGAAGGAAATAAGTTCAGTAAGTCAGATTATTTGTGTATACAGGTCCTGTTGAATTATTCGTTATTTTAAACCAAAGTACACTTACTACCCAAATTTTGAATATTAGTATTGCCTTCACTTACTTTCACTTTTTTCTTAAATAAAAAGGAAAAGACAAAACCCAATGCCCAACAGAAGACCTAAATAGACATTTCTCCAAAGAAGACATACAGGTGGTGGCCAACAGGCAAATGAAAAGATGCTAAACATCACTAATTATTAGAGAAATGCAAATCAAAACTACAATGAGGTGTCAACTCACCTCAGAATGGCCATCATCAAAAAGCCTGCAAATAATAAATGCTAGAGAGGGTGTGGAGAAAAGGGAACCCTCGTACACTGTGGATGGGAATGTAAATGGTGCAGCCACAATGGAGACCAGTATGGAGGTTCCTTAAAAAACTAAAAATAGAGTTAACATATGATCCAGCAATCCCATTCCTCGGCATATACCCAGAAAAGACTAAAACTCTAATTTGAAAAGATACATGCACCCCAATGTTCACAGAAGCACTATTTACAATAGCCAAGAAAGGGAAGCAACCTAAATGCCTGTCAACAGACGAACAGATAAAGAAGATGTGGTTTATATATACAATGGTATATTATTCAGCCATTAAAAAAAAAGAATGAAATAATGACATATGCAGCAACATGGATGGACCTAGAGATATCATATTAAGTGAATTAAGTCAGAGAAAGACAAATATCATATGATATCACTTACATGTGGAATCTAAAACAGTGATACAAATGAACTTATTTACAAAACAGAAATAGACTCACAGACATAGAAAACAAACTTATGGTTACCAAAGGGAAAGGCAGGGGAGGGATAAATTGGGAGTTTGGGATTAACAGATACACACTACTATATATAAAGTATATAAAATAGATAAACAACAGGACCTACTGTATAGCACAGGGAACTATATTCAATGTCTTGTAATAATCTATAATGGAAAAGAATCTGAAAAAGAATATATATAGACACATATATATAAATACATAAATATAAATATATATATATAACAATCACTTTGCTGTACACCTGAAACTAACACAACACTGTAAATCAACTATACTTCAATTTTTTTAAAAAAGCCCAAGAATAGATAACATAATAAAACTTTTTTAAAATTTTGCCTACTGTTATTATATGGCAAACAGCAGTACAGATGTACTGACATCAATAGAATCTGTCCCTGGGGACTTCCCTGGTGGTCCAGTGGTTGGGAATCCACCTTCCAATGCAGGTGCCGCGGGTTCGATCCCTGGTGGGGGAACTAAGATCTCACATGCCGCAGGGCAATTAAGCCCGCACGCCTCAACTAGAGAGAAGCCCGCGCACCACAACTAGAAAGGAGCCCACATGCCGCAACGAAAGATCCCGCGTGCCACAACTAAGGCCCAACACAGCCAAAAATAAAATAAAATAAATCAATTTTTTAAAAAGTAGAATCTGTACCTTAGAAGTTAGTATGTGTTCATTTTGCCAGCAACAGTTTAGTTTCAGCAAAAAAGTATAAATCACATTAAATTAATTTTAATGTATTGTTTTTTGAGAAAGGCCTGTGTATAATTTGCTAATTTATTTTGATTTTACAGCGATGTAAGAGTTATTACAATACAAGCTTATCCCGAGTTTTAGGCTTATACATTTGAGAAACATTATCATAAAAATTCTTTTAAGTCAATGTTGGGGACCCATGAGAAATCAGTCCTTTAAAGGGAGCTTATAAATGACTAAAGTTTGAGGAACACTGAGACAAAAATGAAACAATTATTGCATAACTCCTTTTTTGCCTCATGAAACATAAACTCCCTCCTACCAGAAAGAAAATTGAGAAGTATCCCTCTACCCACAGACCATCATATAAACTAAAGAGCAAAATGGACAACTAACTCTAGACAAGATTGCTGATTTTTGAAGCAGCAAAGTCCTACTAAACTACCCACATACCCTTAACCCTCACTATACCTCCATCCTCACACCATTTTTAGAGGGGCCTAAAAATGGCTCATTGCTCTAAAATAATGTTTCTCCCAAATGAACTTCTGCAAGCAAAGCAAGATAGGAAGAGCCCTGTAACAGTGCAAGTGAAAGGCTGTAGTTTCTGCATACCTTGTTTTCTCAAAGCATCAGAGAAATACGCACTGGGATGGGATACAATCACAGTTACATACAGCAGAGCTGCCCATATAAATACCTGATTGACACAGAACTGGGCTACGTACATCAACCGGCCTTACTGCTATAAATCTGAGAAAGAGCTCTGACTGACACCTCGATCCAAGGAGCAGATCCAATAGTAGAAACTAAAAAAAAAAAAAAAACAATAACAACATGGAATCTATTTTTTTAACTTCAACAACAAAAAAATTATCTTAAAGATTCAGGGGACGGGCAGACTTCTGAAAATAATTTGCTACAGAAACCAAGATAACATTCTAGAAAACTTTTGACAATAGGATATAACACCTGAAAGTCATAGGTAAGAATTTGTTGAGATGAAATGAAAAAAATAATAGGATTAAAGGAGAAGCAAATGAAAAAACAAAAACCTGAAATGAAAATGAAAATACGAGGTAAGAAAATCAACAAGGCACTGAGAGTTAAATGTACATTAGTGTGGAATTTGCTCTGGAAAAAAATGCATTCGTATAGAAAGCACAAAGTTGAAAAATTATTCCACAACACGAAGAACAGGGATAAATAACTGGAAACAGTGCAGGCATACTAGATATGGAGGATGGAGAACAAAACTCCAAACTAAGAACTATAGATAGACCCTAAGAAGAAATCACAACAATTAGTACAAATGCAATAAATCAAGGAAAAAAACCTATTTAGCTGAAATGTATACATATCTAAAGAACTCATCATACTCCAAGCAAAGTTAGTAAGTAGACATATTCTGGCAAATTTTTTAAATTATAATTTTAAAAATCCAACAATCATTTAGGCAAAGAAGTTAACTACAAATAAATATAGAAATATACAATAATATATACAAATAAATAAGTATACATTGTTAGGCAATGGAGAAATGGCTACAGTGTTTTAAGAGAAACTGTTTTATACTCAACTGAGCTGTTATTCGTGTGTGAAGAAAGTAGAAAGACATTCTCAGTGTTACATTCTCATAAAATATAACTCTCAGGCATCGAAAGTTCCTTGAAGACACAGCCCAGACAAAAACCAGATGAATAAAAATTTTAAATTCAAGAATGTGGATAGAGAGGTAAATTAGAACTTGGTCAATTACATAAGGAGATATTAGCTCTTCCAACGTAGCTCCTGGTAAGTCCAAACTTTCCAGTAGAGGTAATCTTGGTCTCTGAAAACAGACTGCATATCAGACCCTTACCCCTCAAATGGACAGAATGCTCTCCCAGTAGGAATGGCCCATAGTGCCTTATCCACAATGTCAAAATCTATGAAACTCTGACAGAAAGATGTTCTTATAAATCATTTGGTGGCCAAGTGAACTGATGTGAAATGATCTGTAGGGGTTTTTTAATCCCGCAAGTGTTAATATTCAGCATTTTGTTGCATAAATATTAGTAAATTGGATTACAGCCTATTGTCACATACTCTGCTGGAATATTATATAATATGCAATATTCATCCTTTCTAAAATCCAAAATATTTTGGAATTCCAGAACACATTGAAGGGTTTCAAGTAAGAGATCAGGGAACTCGAGTAGATCAACTCACCCAAAAGGCTCACTTTCTTATAGCAACCCTAACCAGTTTATTCATCAATAACATGCTCTACCTCTCTGGACACACTGACTCTCAAGACAACTGATTTCTTTCTACAGTCTCCACTGGGCTCTCAATTTTAGAAGACATTCATGGAGGAGGAGGAGTCAGGCCTGACTCTCCTTCCTGAATGCCTAAACTACCTGCCCATGCTGAAAGCTGGAGAAGCAGTACTTAGGCTTCTTTAAAGTGATGAAACTTTCCACCCACAAGACTCATTTCCAATTGCTTTTCTCCAGGCACATTTGTTCTCTGTTCAAACAATTACTATTCTATCCAACCCACTGAGAGGGTGGCAAGGCCCTTGCCATCTGACCTTAGGGAAATGTCAGGTTTAACACAGGAGGCTGTGTATTCCTGACACAGCTGTGGCATACTCCAAGTACCTGAACAATCGAGAATAGCATTCAGTGGAAATGCCACTACAATTTTGAACAACCTATGTTACACTGAAGTTTTTCTAAGACTTGCTTCAATGATGGAAAGGATCAGACTATGCTTCCCCTTACTTCTCAGGCTCATTCACAGCTGAGTCATAAAACATACCCTCCTCTCTATTTCTACTCTCAGAGCCCTTACTAGTCTCTCCCTCCAGACCTGTTGACTCTGATTGCTTATTCTCTATCATATAATATCACATAGAGATATTATTATATCTTTATCTCATCACTTCAGATTCATCTTTTGTCGTTTACCCATAGCCTTTCACTATATACTTTGGATGGTTTAAAACCTCTCCTCACGCAGAATACAAGATTTAGCTTGCCTGTGTTCAGTGCCCCATAGCCATAGGCAAGCCCTACTGTATCTGTTAAGATCAGCACACGTAACAGGAAAAAAATAAAATTAGGATTGAATAAGGTAACAGTTTATTGACGTCAGTTAAGAGAAGTCCAAGGATATCTAGTCCAAGGCTATTAGCGGCTTTTCCATGGTCAAACATCTATCATTATGTTCCACTATCTAAACATATGGCTTCTATTCTCAAGGTCATCTCATAGACGAAGATGGCTGCTAGAACCATAGCTCACATACACCTTACAGGCAGCAGGAAAGAAGAGGAGCAGAAAGTCATAGAGGACACACTTCTCAGCCAAGGTAGCTCCTAAAGATGTTCTGAAAGTCCCATTCAAAGCTTAATGCTTATTTCTCATTGTCCCAACTCACCTACATAGATTCACCCAGCAGTAAGGAAGCCTAGCTTTAATTTGGCCAGCTGTAAAATCCACACATATATGCACACAAACGCTCAGAATTTTGTTCCTTGGAAGAAGGAGAAAATGAATTTAGGTTGGGCAGCTAGCAATCTACCAGCAGTTTCTGCCATAGCTGCCTCAGCCCCAGCATGAGATCAGACATTTATCAGTAATGATAAAACACTTATCTCTCAATTTATACCTCATTTAGATTCATATGAAGTAGTAAGAAAATCAAAATAACTGCAATTTTCTTATAATAAATAAGAGGCAAAGCGATATGTTTCAGTAGGTTGGAAAAAGCAGACATGTCTTTCTGATATTTTAATAAGAGCCATAAATAAGGAGTTTGTAGGTGGAAGATCTATTGAAAATGTCCAGGAAAGCTGTAAATAGCACTAGTCATATCACTGGCTGCTTTATTCTTTATATTTCCTATTATAGGAATTCTGGCCATATCAGTGATGTCCCAGACTTATCCCTCCCCTTCCAACTTGGTAGCACTGACCAGTATTACTCATGTGTTTGCCTTTTTCAGGGCAGCCAATATCCTCTGCATTTTCCACAATGGGGCTTCTCTGCAATATCAGCTGTGTTGCCCAGTCATGATATCTCTTTAAAGTGCTAAGACACTTTTAAATACATAATAAACACACTCAGGAAACATCTAACCACACAGAACAAATCTCAGAATCCCCAAACCATTCAGTGTCATATGGCAATTGGAAAGGAGGAGGGGGAGTCTGGGAAATCTCTTCACCCAATTCACGTTGATTTTGCAGGTTTCCTAATTATCTAGCCCACAGAAGACCCAACACATATTGGCAGGCAACTTTAAAACATGTTATGCAGAAACTGTATCTATATGTATTTAAAAGTTATCTATTCCATCATGCTTTATTCCAAAAACACAAATTAATTATACACAATATAAGAAGCAGGTATAAAATCCTCTATTAAAAAGATTCTACTTAAAGATGTGGTACATATATACAATGAAATATTACTCAGCCATAAAAAAGAATGAAATTCTGTGATTTGCAACAACGTGGATGGACCTAGAGGGTATTTTGCTTAGTAAAATAAGTCAGACAGAGAAACACAAATACTCTATATTATTACTTATATGTGGAATCTAAAAAATAAAATGAATGTATATAACAAAACAAGCAGACTCAAAGATACAGAGAACTGGTGGTTACCAGTGGGGAGAGGGAAGGGTGGAGGGGCAAGATATGGATAGGAGATTAAGAAATACAAACTACTCTGTATAAAATAAATAAGCAACAAGGATATATTGTATAGCACAGGGAAATATAGCCATTATTTTGTAGTAACTTTAAATGAAATATAATCTATAAAAATACTGAATCACTATATTGTATACCTGAAACTAATAATGTAATTCAATTTTTTTAATTTGTATAAAAGACTCTATTTATGTTATAAAATTAATCTAATCTACTTTTTATCTCTATAGATTTGCCTATTCTGGGTCTTTCATATAAATGCAATCATACAATATGTGGTCTTCTGTGACTGGTTTTTTTCACTTAGCATGTTTTCAAGAATTGTATGGTATGTCAATTACATACCAAAACACCATTTTTAAAATCAAAATTAAAAAACAAAATAATAATATAATCATAAGCTGAAAAGAAACTCACCTACAATAAATTTAAGATGATTTTAAAAATTTTTAATTGAGTACAAACTTCAGGGGAAAACTAGCAAAAAATACAACAGAAATAATCATTAATTTCAGATACTATAAATTCAAGACAAAAAGTATTAAATGTAATAAAGAAGTTTTTACTGAAAGTATAATCACAATAAAGATATAAAAGACATGAACTGTTACAAGCACTGGAACTCAAAATAAACACAATTGTGAGAGATAATTACACAACTCTCTCAGCCCTTAACAGATCAAGTGGAGAAGAAGATGTGCTCAAATATAATGAATAAGACTGAATTTGTAGGCAAATATCAAACTTTAGTCCTTCTCAGAGAATATATTTGCTTTGGAAAGTGAAACAATTACAAAAACAATCATATCCTAAGCCATGAAGATAAATTCAGTAAATCCCCAAAAGCAGAAACTGGACTGGCCACATTCTCTGAACACAAAGCAATAAAGCTAGAAATTAATCATGAAAGTTTAAACAAAAATAAAAACCATATGGAAAAAAATGTAACTTCTCCATATAAATACTAGAGTGAAAAAGAAATCCAAACGCCAACATCAGATTATTTATGAAGACAGTGAGTACACTATTTCATCAAAACTAAGGCATGTCACTATGGAGAACAGTATGGAGGTTCCTTAAAAAACTACAAATAGAACTACCATACGACCCAGCAATCCCACTACTGGGCATATACCCTGAGAAAACCATAGGTCAAAAAGTGTCATGTACCACAATGTTCATTGCAGCTCTATTTACAATAGCCAGGACATGGAAGCAACCTAAATGTCCATCGACAGATGAATGGATAAAGAAGATGTGGCACATATATACAATGGAATATTACTCAGCCATAAAAAGAAATGAAATGGAGGTATTTGTAATGAGGTGGATGGAGTTAGAGTCTGTCATACAGAGTGAAGTAAGTCAGAAAGAGAAAAACAAATACAGTATGCTAACACATATATACGGAATCTAAGGAAAAAAAAAAAAGGCCATGAAGAACCTAGTGGCAAGACGGGAATAAAGACACAGACCTACTAGAGAATGGACTTGAGGATATGGGGAGGGGGTGGGGTGAGATGTGACAGGGTAAGAGAGTGTCATGGACATATATACACTACCAAATGTAAAATAGATAGCTAGTGGGAAGCAGCCGCATAGCACAGGGAGATCAGCTCGGTGCTTTGTGACCACCTAGAGGGGTGGGATGGGGAGGGTGGGAGGGAGGGAGATGCAAGAGGGAAGAGAAATGGGAACATATTGTATATGTATAACTGATTCACTTTGTTATAAAGCAAAAGCTAACACACCATTGTAAGGCAATTATACTTCAATAAAGATGTTTAAAAAAAAAAAAAAACTAAGGCATGTGAGAAAACTTAAATGTAGAAGCAAATGTAACCTTAAATGTTTTGATTTGTTCATAAAAAAGTAGAGAGTAAAAATAAATTAAGTATAGAAATAAAACATCCAAATAAATGAGGAAAACAGATGAAAATAATAAAATAAATATAGAAATTACTTAATAGAGAAATAAATTAGAAAACATAAAATAGTATTGATATACAAATTCAAAATCTGATCCTTTAATAAACCAGTAAAATATATATCCTTGGAAATTCCATTCAAGAAAGAAAACAAATAAAAATATAGTATAAGAATAGAGACCCAACCAATACAAAAAAGACTAAAAAGCCTAAGAGAATAGCACATAATAAGATGTTTGGAATAAGTGATGAGTTAATAAAAAAGGAGACTTTCTCAACATAATAATATCTATCCAAACCAATACCATGCTTAATGGTAAAATACTAGAATCATTCCCATTAAAATCTTGAATAAAATAAGAAAGTATGCTTTCTCCCTTACTACTTAACACTGTTCTAGAAATACTGGCCAATAAAATGAGGCATGAAATAAAAATGAGATAAAAGTATTGAAAAGAAACTAAATTATCAACTGTAAATTTTATAAAATTAATGGGAGAATTCAATAAATAGCCAGATAAAATTACACATACAAACATAAATAGCATTGCTATATACCAGCAATAAATAGGTACAACAGATAATGAGAAAAAAGTTTGCTCTCATAATAGCAGCAAATATATTTTTTAAATACCAGGAATGACAATAATAATAACACCACAGATAACATTTATTGAACTCCAATGGAGACAGAGAAGGAATGGCCAGAGAAACAGGATTTGGGTAGGTTTGTTTTAGGGATGTTTTTTCTTTCAAATTAGATGAGTCATAAGCAGGTATATAAGCCAACGGGGAGGACTCCCTTGAAAACAAAATGTTAAGTGTAATTGGGAGAAAAAGGCAAGTTGATAAATTCACCTAAGTAAACAAGTTAATTTATGAATGCACCGGCCTAGTTCCCTGACCACAGTAGACATTTTACTAACAACTGTTCTTTCTCCTCCCTGACCTGACCTTGTGCTGTAGTGAATTAACAGTCATGGAAATACCATTTCCCTGTTTGTCTGATTGTGGGAAAATCAGAACAAAAGAAAGAAATTCTTTTGACCTGATCTCCATCAATAGAGTAATCAGTGTAATTGAAACACATATCCTGATAATCATAATAATGTCTTTTAAAGATAAAAGTAATATATTACTTTGATCATGCAGATAAATGCTTCAATTCTTCATTGCATACTGCTAGCGTGAACTTGGCCAAAATAAAATCTACAGTCCATGATTATAATATTATTTGCATAATTACACAGAAAAGAGAGTGGGTGGGAATTTTGCTTTGAAACTTTTCTCTTTTCCACTTTCCTGGCATTGTTTCCACATGATATTTTATCTTGAATATCAAAATAACCATGGTAGATACTGATGTACAAAGTCAGTCCTACCACACAGTGTGGGCTATGTAAATATGAGTTTGGATCATACTGAATCACTTCTGTCTTGGCTCTACAGATATGGGAAGAATCAAGATTTTGTTGAGATTTTTAAAAAATCATTTTTTATTAAGTATTCAGGTTCCCAGCCACTAAGCTATTAGCACTGGGATTTATACAGATATAAAGCTATAGAGATTAAAATATTTTTTATTTTTAGTATAAAAATAAAATGAATTCTTATACATAAAACAGGCTGTTGAGCTCTTTTTCTCTTCTTTGCTCTTCTGTTTCTTTTAATTAGTCCCCTTTTTACAATTTTCCTCTTTTCAACACTAATTATGAAAGTGATGAGTGGGTCATACTTTAAGGCATGAAGCTAAAAAAATAATCTCTAAAGGCGTTGTCTTTCTATAATGGATTAAATTAACAAGTGGGAACACTTCACACTATTTTGGCTGATAATACTAATTTAGGCTCCACTCAAGATCCACTTGGGAAAAGCATACATTGATTCTTTCCATATGCAGCATGAAGCAATTCAAATTTAAAAGATACCACAGGTCAGGTCAGAGGACATATGTGTGGGGGAAGTTTACTGAGGTGTGCTCTCAGGACCAATATAGTACTTGTAAAGGAGTGAAGAAAGAAGGATTGGGCAGATGAAGAAGATAAACTTTGTAGCAATCTCAACAAAGGCCTCAGCTAATCCCATAAAAAGCTTTGGAGCTGGAATGACCCTTTGAGGTTGTCCTGTGTTGGGAAGATATAGAGCTTTTATAGTCCCACATGGACATATCTTTGGATGTGGGCTGCCTTTCCCACCAGGGAGTGAGGGCAACCTTGGCCAACGCAGCTCTTTTCAGCCAAGGGCAAGTCCCATAGACTCAGGTGAGGGCTGTCAGCTGCCAACATTCCCAGAAATTGGTAAAATGAGTGCTTTAGTCCTGAGGAGAGGGGATTTGGACAGCATAATACAGCATCTACCACACAGGAACAGCAGGAAACAACATTTTTTAAATCTAAAGCTTCTAACCAAGAGGCATGTCACAGAGGTTACTGGGCTGAGAATCAAAGGAACTATATGTTACCTTGTCACTTCCACTAAAAAAAAATTTGTGGCTTTGGGAAAGTCACTTTTCCTCTCTGTCTTCAGCTGTAAAATCAGAGTTTTGACAAAAGAATCACCTATGGTCTCTTCTACTTTGACAACCTTAATTTGGGTGCCTTAATTTTCAGCAAAATCAAGAGGAAAGGATTTCAAATGTAGTCCATGCCTCATAAAAAGTTTAGTTTCACTTAGATTTTAAAGTCTTGGATTCTATTATTTCCCAGTCAGATTAGATCCCAAAACTCCAAAGTAATTTTCAAGTCCCTCTGATAGTATTAATACAGGTACCTTTTAACTAAATCTAAGAGCAAAATTTAAGTCCCTGAAAAGGAAGAATGAAGATGATTGATCATAGAATTCTAGCGCTGAGACTAGAATCCCAGGCTGTGGCTTCAAACTGGGAATTCAAAGGAACTTCTTTAACCCTAACTCCATCATTATTCATTTTTTCAAAGAAATAAAACTGCAGTGAACCCATAATGAATGTGATTATCCTTGTAAAACCTAGTTGTGCTATGTTTCTTCTACTGAGAAGTGGAATAGCCCACACTACCTCCTTTATTATCTTCTGTCCCTCTTTGAAAAGGTCATTAGCTACATCTGGGGTCCCCATTACTGAGAACAGTCAATTGATAAAGAAAAGTCATCTGCCCTTCCAAATGTATGAAAGTCAGCCATCTTTATTTGGACACTTTAATATAATTGCCCAGGAGAGGTACAAAAAAAACTAAAATGACTACATTGGATTTACTGTCTCACTCTATTAGGACTTGTGTAGCATCTTTTTCCCTTAGAGGAACAAAGCAGAGAGAACTAAAAATAGAGGACATTGATCTTTTCCTGGCACTAAGCTTCATGAAGAATAGCTTTTTGCAAAAGAGCAGCTTTATTTCATCTATTTAAGAATTCCACATTATATGTGCAACATAGCATTTTCTTTAATGTATTCCATTCCTAGTTCTGCCTTTTATTTTGTCAACAGCAACTTTAATGTTAAGGATTCATACCAAAAAGAGGAGGCTGAAAATACATAGTTCAGAATGAAATGACTCCTCTTTTTGTCATAGACAGGAAGCTAACTTAAACTGATGTTAAACTGTCACTGAACATGAAAACAAAAAATGCAAGCTGTTGATTTTAACAGAACTTGTATACTGTTTACACTGTGAAAGCCCATTTTTAGTTATTTCAAACAATTTTCTATTAAAAGCACTGACGTGTTTCCTGCTGTTTTCATCAGGCACATGTTTTCATTTTCTACTGGAATGTTTCCATGTACTTGTATATGATTATGCCCCAATTTCTGTGTAACTCTTCAAATATGTAAAGATAAGACTGTGCATTTTTGTACTAAGAAGGGAATTCTATGTCTTATTCAACAAAAGCCATACTAGTTAGTGCATCCTATCAAGTTTTCAAAACTAAGAAAGGATGTCAAAATAGTCCTTAAAGATTGATAACTAACAAAGAATACCAACAATAAATTATTTCTGACATCTAAGTCTCACCTAAGTGCACACCTAGTTTGTTTTTCTTTCAAGACATTAACCTGATTCATGCCCCAAGTAAAGATACTGAAAGAGCCAGTTTCCTGGACTGTGGAGTCCATTTGTGATATGCCACACCCACACCTGGGTCCCCTACTGTGAATATCCTCAAGGGCTGCCTTGAGGTCTGCATACTTCCATCACGGCCAGAGAAATGTGTCTGGAACAATATGGGCAATGACCATAGAACACAGAAATGCGGTATTTTGGTATAAAAATATTTTTGCTAAGAGGAAATGGAGATAAACTGTTGACAGGGCAGAAATGAGGCTTTTTGCAATTCAGCCTTGAGAGAGTGAGAGAGAGAAAGAGATCAAGTTCTACTAAAAATACCCATAGACCTGGAGACTCCCTGGTGAGGAACATAGGTGGAGTCTAGACAGGGTGCCAGCTGGCTCTGCTAGGCAATGACTTGGAGTGGGTCAAATTCTCTGAGCCTGGGTATCAGAATGGGTCTAGAAAACACTCTGGACCCAAGGAGTTGTACTTTGAGCTATGCAGAACCAACTCTGGTTTCCTGTCCAAAGCATGAAGTTGCACTGCATCTCCAAAGTCAAGACTAAACCAGGAATGAGAATAAACAAACTCCTACTGTTAAATCGTGCCCCCGAAAAGATACATTGAAATCTTAACTCCTGGTACCTGTGAATGTAACCTTATTTCAATATAGGGTCTTTGTAGATGTAATCAAGTTAAGATCCACACTGGATTAGAGTGGACCCTAATCTGATATGACTCGTGTCCTTATAGGAAGAGAAGAGACACAGACACATGCACTGAGGGAAGATGATATGAAGACATACAGAGAAATGCATGTGATTGGAGTGATGTGTCTACACCAAAACTGCCAGCAACCACCAGAAGCTAGGAAGAGGCAAGGAAGGACCCCCTCTTAAGAGAGTATTGCCCTGCCAACACCTTGATTTCAGAATAGGCTTCAAAGCTGTGATAAATTTCTACTGTTTTAAACCACCAAGTTTGTGGTAATTTGTTATGGCAGCACTAAAAAACTAAGAGACCTGCCTTGAGAATGGAACAAGGAGCAGAGATGAGCCTGCATTGAGGGAACTGGAGAAAGTATCATGAAGCAAGCAACATTTGAACTGTATCTTAACAATCAGATATTATTTCAATAAGTTGAGATGATAGAAGACAACCCAGTTGACAAATACTGTATGAGTGAAGGGGAGCAGTAGGAAAAGGCTGGTCATGTTTGGGAAACACCAGGAAGTCCAATTTGAACATGCCACAAAGTGTGTATGGAATAGAGGGAGGTAAGACTACAATGTGAGCTGACGCCATATGGAGCAGAGCAGCCTAAGGACTTCTGACTTAACCCATAACTAATAAACAGCTATTGAACTCCTTTTGGCAACATGTGATGTGATCAGAGCCAAGCTTAGGAAGATTAATGTGTCAGTGTATGTAGCGTGGCTTGGGGAAAGGAGAGAAACAGAAAAGGAGGTGAAAACCAGTTAGGAAGTTACTGTAGTAGTCCAAGCAAATAATAATAATAATAATACAAAATTGAATAGAGGCAAGAAACAAAAGAAACAGAAGTATAAGCTTTGTCAAGATAGAACTGAAAGTTCTAAACACCTGATTTCACATACAGATGAAAAGAATAAATGAAAAATAACTGAGCCTGGGTGACTAAGATGAGAGAGACATCATTAACAGAGATAGTTAAGTTGGAAGGGAGGTGGATTTAGGGAAAATAAGAGTTTGAGAAGCTGATTTATGCCAGGTTAATCTGAATTCTTGCCTGCTACACAAAGATGCTTCATTCTTGCTTGAGACGTCTCAGAGCCAGTTCATATCTCAGCCTAAGGTATATAGGCATTGAGCTGGGAGTCGGGGGGAAAGACAAAGGAGAAAATGGGGGGGAAAAAGACTCTAAACATACTTGATAACATCTCAACAGGTCACATGTATGGATCCCCTGAGGAATCAGAAAGCACCATGATTTGAGGTTGAATAAGCCAGAAGCCACAGTCTTGACTGGGACACAGGACAACTTTTTCCCCAGCTCATCTGTCCTGGGGAATCTTGGAGAGGGGTGGAGATATCTTCCTTGGAAAATAGACCAAGGACCTACAGGGGGCCCACAGGTTAGTGCTCTGTCTGATTCAAAAGGGAAAATAAAGCTTGTGTAAATCCCCAAGTGCACATATTTTACTAAGCAGAACCTATAACAAGAAGTATTGTAAATATAATGACTTTTAAAAAGGAATGTGCAAATTTCTAGGTCAAAGTCAATTAATATTTTTAAGGGCACTAGGATATCTAGTTATACATGTTAAACTATGCACTCTGGAAAACTATAAGAACCCCATTTGAAAGTTCTTCTTATTCTGAACAAAAAAAATGGAACTCTCAATTATTAAATTAATACAGATACAGAAATTACTAACCAGAAGAAGAATGTGTTATAGATAATGCTAAAGGAAAAGTGTAGCCTCCTTCATTCAGTAGCACCTACACTAGTAGACCAGACACTGGCACTGGAGAAGCAAAAAAATAAATAACCCATACTCACATGGAGATTATAGACAAAATATAAGGAAACCAACAAATAAGTAGGTGAAACAAACAAAAGATGCTGTGATAGAAAATAATGAGTAATGAGTAGTGGACATCTACTTTAGATAGGGTGGGCATGGAAGCCCTCTCTGAGAAGCTGACCTTTAAGCTGAGATCTTAGGATGAGAAACAACCAACCTTTAGAAGAACTGGAAGAGAGAATGTTTCTGCCAAAATGAATGGTTAAAATACCCTAAGACAAGAAAGCCCTCAGCATGTTCAAGGAACTGAAGGAAAACACCACTCTGCATGGTACAAAGGGAGGGAAGACAAGAAAGGCACAAGATTAGGCTGCAAAGAATAGCAGGAGCAAGACTGAGCAAGCCTGAGAGGGCACCATAGAGTTGGAACTATGTCTGAGCACAATGGGAAGCTGAAGAAGAACTTTAGACTGGGAAACATGATCTAATTTTCTTGCTTAGAATTTTATCTTTTTTGCTGTATAGAGAATAAATAGGACAGAGCTTGGCAAACTCCAGATACTCAGTAAGTGGCAAGAATAGAAGACAGAAGACACGGAAGGAGGCTCTTTGAACAATCCAGCTGAGAAATTAGGAGATGGATATATTCAAGAGCTTTTTGAGATAAAACTGACAGGAATTAAGGACAGATTGGAATAGAGAGGTGATGGACAGGGAGGAATCAAGAATAACTCCCAGGGACTTCCCTGGTGGCACAGTGGTTAAGAATCCACCTGCCAATGCAGGGGAATCGTGTTCGAGCCCTGGTCCGGGAAGATCCCACATGCCACGGAGCAACTAAGTCCGTGCGCCACAACTACTGAGCCCACGTGCCACAACTACTGAAGCCCACGCACTTAGAGCCCATGCTCTGCAACAAGAGAAGCCACTGCAATGAGAAGCCCGCGCACCGCAAAGAAGAGTATCCCCCTCTCACCACAACTAGAGAAAGCCCACGCGCAGCCACAAAGACCCAACACAGCCAAAACTAAATAAATAAATAAATAAATTTTTAAAAAAAGAATAACTCCCAGTGTGATGACTCGGACCACTGGCTGGATGATGGTGCCATTGACTAAGGTGGAGGAGAAGGAGCAGGTTTGGGAGACGGAACCAAGAATTCAGTTTTGAACATGTCGAGTTTGGAATGCCTGTGAGACTGTCATCTAGGTGCTCACATACGTGAATCTAGAGGTCGGAGAAGACATCTGAGCTGGGCATATACATTTAGAAATAGAGAAGACCACTGCGAGAATGATAGAGAACCTCCCACACTTGGAAGTGAGAGGAAAGAAGAAAAATCTGCCGAAAGCCATCATTACTGTCAAGCACACATGCCACGATGTGCCCTTTCTGATCAAAGTCCACTCTTACCTGCCTAGAGCTAAGTATTATCCTGAGTGTTAACGATAATCACTTCTTTACTTCTCTTTATAGTTTTACCACCTAAATATTCAGACCTAATGATATGTTTAGTTTTCCTGTTTCTAGCATCAAGGTTAGGCTATCTGCACAGAGTTGGAGAGGAAATGCTCCTTGTCTATTCACTGGAATAGTTGGTATAGGATTGGGATGATTTTCTTCTTAAAATGTTTGATAGAAATCATGGGTAAAGTGTTAGGGGCCTAGACTATTCTTAGTTGGAAGGTTTGTAATTACTGATTCAGTTTCTGCAATAGTTACAGAAATAGGTTGATTCTCAATTATTGAAACTAATGCAAAAAAAATAGTCAAATACTGACTAATTGAACACAACTTTCATAACCTGATATATAATTTTTTCTTTTAGGAGGGAGTTGAGGGAACAGGGGGTTGGGCTAATTCGTTATTAAATTATTATTCAATTTGCATTTTCAGAATATATATGTCTCAAATAATTTATTATTTAAGTAATTTACAAATATAGCCTCAGAATAAATTACTCAAAAAAGGTATTGAATAGCTGACAAAACAAAATTAAATTTTTACGACAGATAATGTACTGGACTCGTTCCATGTGCCTCCCCAGATTTGCTCAGCCAAGGTTCTCTGCTCAGTGCTACCAGTGACACAATTAAGATCATCTCGCACTAACTGCATTGTTGAAAACCACTAACAGGAAGTATTGCTCTTCAACAGAAGATTTGTTGCTGCATTTGTTAGGGGGGTCATGTCCTTGTGTCACTCCCCCGGCTCAGCATCCTGGGCTGCGGGGTGGCTGCCCCAGTTCCTACCTATTGCTTACAGGCATGACCTGAGAGTATCTCACCTTTTGACTTCCATCAGTTTCCCTGTTGCCCCTGAAGCATGAGAGGCAAGAGGATCCCCTCAGCATGTGTGCCAAAAGTCTGACAAAAAGTGTGCCAGAAGTTTGACAAAACAATCCATGTCCTTATTCTAGCAAACGGCAAAAATCTTCAACCACAACAAGAAAAAGAATGTCAAATGTGCTTTTCATGACTCGGGGTTCCTTCAGTGATCTCATTTCACCTGTAGGAACATACACTGTGATTAAGAGAAGAATTTGAAAACAAGGGGTAACTCAGGCAACTGATGATGGAGAGTTTCAATCCCGGATCTGCAATTAGCTCACCACTACTCTTAGGAAGTGCTTACTTTTTCTCCTTATCAGCAAAATAACATATCTACAACAGCATCAACAAAACCAACCACCAAGGCAGACAGACCGGTATTGATTTGCCTTCCCAAGGACCAAGGGTTTCATTGAATCGGACTTCTAGAAAATTAACCATCCCTTAAACACTTCAAAGTTTTACAACTAAACTGTGAAACTCAGATGAGCTCTTTCTCTTTAGGCCTTGGTGGTTTGCAGGTAGGGTGTGCAGAAATTTTCACCTGTCAAGGGGCAAGTTTCTTTTTCTTTGTTCTCTTTTGCGAAATAATGGAGGGGAAAAAGATTCACTATTTTTGAAATTATTTTTCTAACTAAGCATCCTCCAAACCCTCTCTATTCCCTCCCCATGAGAGCCCTATATACATCCTCCCATATCTTTTTCATACAAACATACTGAAACACAGGTATACATGCATAGAGTTTCCTGGCTATTTATTTGTACACAGATGGAATTTTCTTATACATATTATTCTGAAAATTACTTTTACTGGTTTTATATATATATATATATATATATATATATATATATATATATATATATATATATATATATATATATATATATATATATATATAGTGGATATAAAGATCAGAAACATAGGACAGATTCATTCTTGTTACCAGCTGAATAATATATCATAGTATGCATGTAATACAATTTATTTAATCATTTCCCCATTAAAGTCCATTCAGGCTACTTTCAGACTTTTGCTTCTACGCGTAATACATCGATAAACTTCTTACATAATGGAGTTTTTATTTCAATAGGATAGATTTTCAAAAACGGGGCTCCTCAGTAAAAGAGTTCATGTATTATTTATTTTTAGATATACAGCTTAGTTTTCTTAAATGTTATAGAAATTTATAGTTCTACTAGGAAGAAATGAGTGCATATTCTCTCAATGGCTATTGTTACTCTTTAATTTTTGCTGATCTGATAGACAGAAAGTAGTATCTCATGGCTGCTTTAATTTGTACTTCCCTAACTACTCCTGAGGTTGAATATCTCCTCTAGAGTATTTACTCTTTTTTGTTTTTTATTAGTTTGTTTAGCCTTTTTAGTTTCCTAACTTGAGTTTTATTTTAATCAGTTTGTGGGAGATCTTTGAGGGACATTAACCCTTCATCTGGTAAGTGGTTAATATCCCTCAAAACTCTTCTACAAATCTCTATATGTGTTATAAACTTACTTCTCAGTCTATGGTTCTCTTTTGCTTTTGTTTATGATATCTTTTGCCATATAGTTTTTTAAATTTTTATATAATTATGGCGGAGACTACCAGTCACCCACTAAAATCCATTCTGCTTTCTTCTTTGACACATGGTTGGACTATACTTTCCTGCTCCCCTGCAGTTAGGTGTGGCCTGGGACTACTCTCACCAGTCTAATGTCAGCAGAAGTAGTGTACATCTCTTCTCAGACTGAGGCCTTAAAAAGTAGCCGCGCTTCTTCCAAGCTCTGTTTCTCCTTCCACCAGCTGGAACCTGAACATTACAGCCCAGTTTGACCATGGAGGGGACAAAATCTTAAGAGATGACAAAGGCACATATATCGGCCAGGGTCCAATCAGGAAACAGAAACCACGGATAAATTTAATATAAAGTATTATTAAACTCTGATAAACAAATAACTATAACGAAACACTATATGGGACCCTAGAGCTGAGGGAGGGCATCCAAGGCAACTTAGAAAGGAGCCCCTTCCCTAAGGCTGGGGTCAGACCTCATTTAGAAGTAAAGTTCAGCCCACTAGACAGGAGAGAATTTTGCTTGTTTGCTCAAGCCAGAGCTAGTGTATGTCACTTGAAGAGCAAGAAGCAGTCCTCCAGAGTGCAGGCAGACACAGGTGATTGGCAACTGGTAGCCTGGTGGCAGAGGCATGCAGAGGGGGTGGGGCCTGGGGCACAGGTCTGCAAAGGGAATTGTGGCACCTTCACAGGCGGGAGGCCTTCAAGAGCCGGTTTCTGTGTGAAGTAGGCCCCAGGAAAGTTATCGCCAGGCCAAGCTGAGGCTGTAAGGTTGCCAAGGATCTCTCATCCTGGGTGCACATTTGGGACGGAACTCTACTGTATGTCCTCATACCCACACTGATGACCCACCATGCAACCACCAGAAACCACAGATGCTCCTTCTTCCAGCAATGTCTGTCCAGCACCCCCTGTTGAGAAAGCTTAATATTTTGCATGCTATAAAGGAAAGATGCTAAAGGAATTCTATTCACCATCACAGAACATGCATTCACGTAATGTGAATGTGGAGCTTAAAGGCAATAAAGTGATAACTGGCACACTGAGACTTAACTTGGAAAGGGCTTGAGTTCCTGAACGACCACATGGTCCACCCACAGCCCACCGCCGCCTGAAACATAACATGAGAGAGGAATAAGCTTTTGTGCTTTTTGAGTCACTTGGAAGAGGAGGCTCTTTGCAATAGCAGTTTGGTTTTATCCTATTTCAGTAGTCTTTCCTTTCTTGGCTTCTGGGGTTCCTGCCTTGCTTAGGAAGATCCCCTAAATTTCATTTAGAACTCTACAGCAAGTGATTATCCAATTAGGGAAAGACTAGTCAAAAGAAAACAAATATTGCCACCTTGGTTATGACTGGCTGCCAGCTACTTCCTGATATAGACAAACAAAAAAAGGAAAAGAAAGACAAAGGAAATTTATATAAGAGCCATGAACACAAACCACTCTAGCTCCTTTGAGTAATTTCTGTGAATACTTTCCAAAATACAGACTTAAAGCAGCTGCAGAGAGGGATTTAACATAAAATAATCATAAATAATTAGTTCTTCTAGCAGATTGAATGTCTTCACCATTCTATACAAACATTTGTTAATTAAGCAAGAGGCTTGAGCAGCTGGAAACATGGAAGGTATAGTTCAGTGGAAAGTTCTACATTGTCTTCCCCCCAGAAATTATTCCTCCGGGTTACAACTCAGATCTAACATTAGGATTGTCCTGTCATGTGTCATGTGTCCTGTCAAGTTAATTGTAGCCTCCCTACGTATTCTCCATCATCCTCTCTTCCTCTAGCATCATTTTCTTTTTTTGGGAGAAGAGAGCATGGCCTTATAGATAAAGTCGGTTGACATTTATGGCTGTGCTGTGTATGTATGTTGTTTTGGCTAGCCACTGTGGGAAAATACAAAGGAAAAACAGACCCCCGTCCAGATCCAAAGGTATTACAGGCTCTCAGGGAATGTGAAACAATACGTGAAATAAGCAGGTCATAGGAACATATCACTGCTGAAAGCACCAATTGTACCAAGAGCCCACCAGCTGTAAGAACAATGAAGAGATACAAGATGAACACATATTTCACTTCCCCTTTCCTGTGCATGTCAGAAGAAACCACAGTACATGTATATGTAAATACTGGCTGACTAATTGAGGCCACCAGAAGACAAGGCACTAGTCAGAAGTTGGTGATTACCTGAAGGCAGGTGGTAATAAACATCACTGTTGATGCTGGTACTTTTTGCATTTAATGAATTTATTACATTTCAGCCACTTGTTCTAAACAGCAGCGTGAAATCCAGTAGCAAATAGCATCTTTCTCACTACTGTTTTGTTGTGATCTGGAACCTTCTTCTGGAAATTTAGGCTTAAATTTTGGGATACTAAAAAACAAAATCACCTACCATCGCCCCAACATTTTAACCACACCTTTTCACCTGTGTACCTCCCTTCCTGCATCCCTGATCCCACCTACCTAGAGAATTCCTACTATCCTTTAAGACTCAGTTCAAATGTAACTCTTCTGCTGAGTCTTGTCTGACTTCCTGTAGAATAGAATTAACTCATCCATCATGAGTATTGTCATGGCAGCTTTGGACCCTTTTAATACATCTTTATTTCCTGATCTGCGGCAGGGATTCGGTCTTATGTATATATATTTGGTGTTATATTTATATAAATATATATATAAATATATATATATATATATATTTCTACTGCACAGTATTTTTATGTGGCTAATAAAAGTCTATTAAATGAATAAATATTTCACTTTTGCTATATTGCCTGCATCGTATAATGTTAGGACTTTACATTCTTAAAATATTTCACTAAGAGACGAATAATGTTCCAATAAAATAGTGTGTCGGTTTGTATTTATAGAGCAGCCCTTGACTGTAGTGGATTATGTCTTGGAGGCATGGTGCCCTCTGCTGGTGTCTTTTTAAACAAGCGCAAATTTGGTACCTACAGTGCAAGGCTGGCCTTTGTTTAAGTGGTGGTTCTAAACCCCCTGGTGTGCTGGACCCCAGATAACCACATGGTCATAAACTATTTACAGAAGGCCAGTAGTGCAGAATGTTCACTTTCATTTTAGTCTGTAAAGGATAGGCAGGATATTAAATAGGAAACAAAGACTGGTAAATCTCTTTATAGCTGTTTTATAGGGGCCCTGACTTGCTTTAATATTTGTATCATTTTTATTATGGCCATAATTTTAAGTGGCTTTATGCCAGTCTTGCTGGGACCATATAACCATACTAAAGAAATATAAAATATTAATGTCACCGAAGTTGCATGTGATCTCAGGGAAAGTGAAGAGCTTCAAGTAACTGATGGTCCCAATCTTTGATTCTACAAAACTACAAAATAAATTTATATGTATTGACTTGAAAATACATTAATAATAGATTAAAACAGTATTACACATACAGTGCATGTACGTATATATAAATAGATATAGATACATATATGTGGTGTGCTTCTAATACATATATGTGGTGTGCTTCTAATATGTAAATACATATTTTATATACACCTATCTGTAGGAAGAAAGGTCAAGAATAATATATCAAAATGCAAATGATTGTAATCAGTAGATGGCAAAATTTTCAGCTGCTTTTAATTTTTTGTGTATCTGTATTTTTCTAATTTTTTTCTGAAATAACCATGAATTACTAGAGTAATGAAAAAATGAAGAGAGAAAAATTCACAGATAATGTTACCAGGGGAAACACTGACAGGTAAGACCTAACATCAAAACTTTCCCACACTACTATATACAAAATAAATAACTAATAAGGACCTACAGTATAGCACAGGGAAATCTACTCAATACTCTGTAATGGCCTATATGGGAAAAGAATCAAAAAAGAGTGGATAGGGACTTCCCTGGTGGTGTAGTGGTTAAGACTCCGCCTGCCAATGCAGGGGACATGGGTTCGATCCCTGGTCCGGGAAGATCCCACATGCCGTGGAGCAACTAAGCCCATGTGCCACAACTACTGAGCCTGTGCTCTAGAGCCCATGAACCACAACTACTGAGCCCACGCATCACAACTACTGAAGCCCACGTGTTCTAGGGCCCACGTGCCACAACTACTGAGCCTGTGTGCTGCAACTACTGAAGCCCGTGTGCCTAGAGTCCGTGCTCCGCAGCAAGAGAAGCCACCGCAATGAGAAGCCCGCGCACTGCAATTAAAGAGTAGCCCCCACTCGCCTCAACTAGCGGAAGCCCGCTCACTGCAACGAAGACCCAATGCACCCAAAAAATAAAATAAAAATTTTTAAAAAGGATCATTATCATAGGCTGGCTTCTCCAGGAAGCAGGTTCTGTGACTGCATTTAAAAAAGAGTGGATATATGCATATCCACTGATTCACTTCGCTGTACACCTGAAACTAACACAAAATTGTAAATCAACTATACTCCAATAAAAATTTTTTAAATAATAATAATAAAGCTCTCCTGCCTAGTACAAGTAAAGGAGGCATCTTCCAATGCAAACATCACTAAGAGAGACAGATCTATAGCTGTCAATTGCAGGAAGAAATGTGCTGAGCTGCAGAAAGCTGTCCTCTCAGGGAGCAGGCCCTTTGAGGAATGGTTCAGTCCCATTTACGCAGCAATTAATCATTAAGCCAGTCTGTTCTTCATTAAGAAGCCAACGACGTCAGGGCTCTGGAAATATGACTTGCTGAGAGACTGCTTGAGTTATTCCAAAAAGAAACCAAACCAAAGGCACTTGAATACCCTAAGAATGCTCAAGAAAGGGGTAAATGGGATGAACACTTGGCAAAGAAAGCTCAGCAATTTTCTTTTTAATTATTGAGATAAGAAAGGGAGTTTGGTTTCATTTAGCTGTTCAAATAGAAATCTATTTAAATATTTAAACAGAAAAGCCTCCTGATCTACCATCCTGCCCTCCTGTAACAGCTATGGCCTTTCTACAGAGATAAATTTTATAGTGGGTTTGGTTTGGGAAACTTCTATTTTATGGGTTAGAAATTGATTTCAAGAGCCTTCAGCAGAGTAAAACACACACAACTGTGTATTTGCTTTGGGGGTAAGTCCACACTCTCTTGCAGTACAAACTAAATCTCCTGCTGGTAAACACTAGGATGTTTGGCATTTGAATTGCTTCTCTTTTAGAGCTGTGGTCCTGATAATCTCTTTCACAAACCTTTAAGGACACAAACCCTCCCCCAATGCCTCACCCTTACTTCCCAGACATCGTTCTACACTGTTTTCCTCCATTCTACTTGGGCAAATAAAATTCACCAACATCAAAGCAACAAATATTTGTTATGTGCCTACTTGCTGTCCCCAGTGAAAATTTACCCTCCCATATGGGTCCCCATGACCAGACAACTCCTGCTGCTCTCTTCCATAACCAAGCCCATTTCAGAATTTAAAGGTGTTTTTAAAACTATATATCCCTCAAGAAGCAATTCCCTAACAAGAGGAAAAGGAACCCTGTCGCAGCATTTAACCCATTAGCCTTTTTATGCTTCCAGGGTTTTACTCTGCCTAGAATGCCTAGCCCATATTTTCATCCAACAAAATCCTTTGACCTTGAAGGTCTAGCTTGACTGGCAATACCTCAGTCTCCCCTAAAAATGTAATTCTGAATCATTCCCTGATAATCCTTCCCAATTGCCTTGTACATACTTCAGGAAGAACTCCAACATTATATTTCAATTTATTTACACGTCTGTCTTCCCCCTTTGGACTGTGGGTTCCCAAGGAAACAGACTATCTCTCATCATGATATTCCCGGTACCTACTGTTCAATAAATAAATGCTGAATGAATGAATGAATGAATGAATATAACAACTCCTAGAGAATCCAATTTGCTTGTATACTTTAACATGTCCAATAAAGACATTAACAGATCCAAAAAGATAGTGCGAGAGCTTTATCTCCACTCTTCTTACAATATGTAATAAAATAAAATTGAAGAAGTACTATTTTAATTAATACTTAACAGAATGGCATTTATTAATATTTCTGTAATATGAAATGTAGTGTGAACGTAGCAATTTTCACTTCAGGGTTTCTCATAGGGAAAATCAGCCTTTCAAGAAGAAAAGTAGATTTTCCTTGCAGCTCAAACTTCCTTTCACCAAATTCTGTTAAACCAAAACAGCCAGCCAAGAACTCTTTCACATTTTGTCACCCCAAAGAACATGATTTTTTCCTGCTATGTTGGTGTGAACTTTCCCACATTGCTTTCTTCAGCTGTGTGTGCCATAGGTGGCTGAGAAAAGAAAATCTCAGATATCATGGCTTGATTCAACAGTAAGAGACTCTGTAAAATTTTATGTTCCCAATTAATTTAGCCTTTTATTTTCTTTAAGCACACCTCTTCCTTGGGAAACTGTTCCTCCATAACCATGAATTGTACTTTCCCTCTAAACTCTTCCCTGTTATTATACCTAAACATACCACATATAAATTTCTTCCCATAACCTTTGAAATTAATCCCTTTGTTGGTTAAGTTCAATTTTGTCTACTTCCTCCTAGCCAACAAGCAAGTTGAGAAAGATATACTCAATATTTCAAGTCTACAGTAGCAAAAAATGCATTCCACAAGCTAGCACAAAACCGTCTACAAACCAAAAGAAACTCCCAGGCTGGTAATTCAGCAAAGATCCAGGCTGTCACTAATCCATCACTTGATATGTTCATCTGTAAAGCCATAGGTTCGGTGTATGGAAACACAAAGCAAAAATCACTGTCTTCATAATTCAGTTAAGAAAAAGGAGCATATCCTCTATTATCTGAGTATTTCAGATGAACATGGGTCAGCCTTAACAGTACAAGTAGAAATGTCAGGTGTAATGTCTTTGCAACAGCTGATGTCCATCTTTAATAGGCAAATCAGTGTACTTCGCTTATACTGACACTTCTGGTATCAACTTAAAGGTTTGTTTAACTGATTCATCTCTAAAACTCTATGGCTAATTTCATCCCTCAGATAGTTTGTACATCCACAATTTTGTTAAACTTAGCAAAATGATCATTTATGTTTGTGCATACTCTAATTCCCAAGGCTAAGAGTTAATATTAATATCCTCTTGAAGCGCTAAGATCTCCTAATGAAATGGTACCCAAAATCAATCTTTTGATGTGCTGATTATAAAGCAACATTAATTGACTTATGACTTTATCTATGATAGACACAAAACAAATCCTTTGATGGTGTCAAAAAAGAAAAGATTGTTGAATATGAAATGTCTTTTATTTCCTATGTTAGATACATAGCAGATTAGCTTTTACTCTGCAGACATGGGTGAATGCACTCCACCTTTGCATCTGTGGCAACCAACTAGACACTACAGTTCCAATTTTGGATTATTATATAAAGTTGGGGGTTTTTCCAAAGCTGTTTGAGGTTGTAAGTGGAACAAAAATAGCCTATGCTCTGAATTTAGAAACAGAAAAAATAAAAAAACCAAACAGGTGTGCTAAAATATTAAGCATGATGGACAGAATAGCATTAATCTTGTTTCTGGACTTATTTCCCCCTTGGAAAATGTCTTCATAAAGAAAGATTCACTGGGGAGAGTCCAGTCCTCGATGTGTTATTAAAAATTCAGGAGGATCATATTAAAGATTTGAAATGCTTTGATTTATCATAAATTTAATATATGGTTTATCAAATTAGCAAAACAGTTACTTTTAATAATTCTTGAAGTTAATACTGCAACTACTGGGCTTCCCTGGTGGCGCAGTGGTTGAGAGTCTGCCTGCCAATGCAGGGGACACGGGTTCGAGCCCTGGTCTGGGAAGATCCCACATGCCGCGGAGCAGCTGAGCCCGTGAGCCACAATTGCTGAGCCTGCGCGTCTGGAGCCTGTGCTCCGCAACGAGGCCCGCGCACCGCGATGAAGAGTGGCCCCCACTTGCCACAACTAGAGAAAGCCCTCGCACGGAAACGAGGACCCAATACAGCCATAAATTAAAAAAAAAAAAGACTTACTGCCTGTTATAAATAAATAAATAAATAAATAAATAAATAAATAAATACTGCAACTACTATAGTTTGAATAATTTAAATTTGAATTTACATGTTTAATCATTTCTGTCTAAAAAAAAACTTCGTGGAATGCAATGTTAGGTTCACTATTTCTCTGATTTCCATGTAAATTACCAGTGTTAGTAAATTTGCTCGTCACTTAACCCAGTCAAGAATTTATTTAATTACTGAATATTTCCATGTTTTTGTACTAATCATAGAGGAAAAGCTTTTCTAGAAGAAAAAACTTAGTACAGATCTAATACCTAGTTCCTTTGACATACTGGAGTAGAGGCTTGGATTATTATTTTAATAATAATAATAAATAAATAAATAATAAATGATGGAACTTAGAAAGTGGGACAGCTAAAAAGAGAAAGGCAGTGGTCCAAAAGCAGATGAGTTCCTAATGGTGACTGGATCCAAGGTGTGACCATGAGAGTGAGTTCCAGAAGCAGAGTGAAAGTACAGACAATGAACTGAGATAAAGAAATTCCAAGCCAGGATAGTGACTGTACGTTTCCCAGAGGTTTATTTATTATGTGCCAGGCATAACAACCTCGTAACAACCCTACAAGGTAGGAACTATTATTATCATCAGCCTCATTTTACAGTTTAGGAAACTGAGACACAGAAAGGTTAAGCAACTTGCCAAAGTCACACAGCTATTCTAGCAGGAGCTGGGATTCAAACCGAGGCTGGCTCCAGAGGTCTTGCTCCCAACATTACATTATACTGTTTCCCCTAGAAAGACAGCAGTTGCCTCTGGGAGCCATGGGTGTCATGGCTCAAATCAGGAGATTATTTTTGTGGGAAGGGTGAAAGATAAACAGTCATCTAAAACGCTAAAGGCTCTCCATAACATCGGCAGCATCAACCACTGCATTTATTGAGCTTCCACTATGTGCCGGTTTGTGCTATTTTAAAACAACTGATCCGAGCATAGCAGCTGTAGAGCCAGGATTTCATTTTTTCTGTAATTCCTTCCCTGAAATTTACACAAAAGGTTTTTTTGTTATTAAAAAAAAAAACTGAACTAAAATGATACCCTTGTATTCAGCCTGCTGGGTAGTAGAATCTTAAGTTAATTGATTCTATAAAAATCCAGTGCTTAAGCAGCCAAATACAATCTCTGCGAAATAACTGAACAACTGGTAGAAGCAAGTGGTGCTGAACACACAGGAATAACCAGCTGGTAATAGTTTACTTCACAGCCTACCTATGACAAAACTGAGAAGTTTCACCTGACACTTGTCAACCTGGCCAACCTAGAACTGTTTATACTGCAAATTATTAGAACATCCTAAGGAAAACATCTAAAGAGGTCAGACTCATTTTTTAAACCAAATTTTAAACACCTTCTAGAACCGTGTGGCTACACGAAAGACCTCTTCTTTGCTCAAATATTCAACTACATCATGATGCTTTCTTCCATCAGTTTTTCAACATTTATTGGGAATTATACCAAGAATTACGGCTTGACTGGCAGCATTGCAAAATTTTCTAGTACTTGAGTTATTGAGGGATGTAGGATGTCAATATAATGTTATAACATGCTTTATTCAATATTTGTGGCAATAAACTTCAGAATGAACTATGACATACCATAATTTTTTGTGTTAATAGAGGATGAAGTCACCTACAGTTACATTTTATAGCCTCCTTTTAATAAGTTACAATTTCATCAGTCTTCCTTCAAAAATCTTTATAGGAAATATCTTCTCTCTCCCCACCCTCCATCAAGGAATAACAAGGTCAAAATGCAGCAATAGTAGACTAAGAAATTAGAGTTAAGAATTATAATCCTTGGGACATCCCTGGTGGCGCAGTAGTTAAGAATTTGCCTGCCGGTGAGGGGGACACGGGTTCAATCCCTGCTCTGGGAAGATCCCACATGCCGCGGAGCAACTAAGCCCATGTGCCACAACTACTGAGCCTGCTCGAGCCGGCGAGCCACAACTGCTGAGCCCACGTGCCACAACTACTGAAGCTCGCCCACCTAGAGCCCATGTTCCACAACAAGAGAAGCCACCTCGATGAGAAGCCTGTGCACCTCAACGAAGAGTAGCCCCCACTCACCACATCTAGAGAAAGCCTGTGCACAGCAACAAAGACCCAACGCAGCCAAAACTAAATAAATAAATAAATTTATTTATTTATTTATTTTAAAAAGAAGAATTATAATCCTCTACAATGTGAATTGTCAAGACTTGATGATCAGCCATAGGAAAATGCAAACACTGATATTGTAATGGAGAGCTTTGGAAGGAAGGGTAGCTCAGAGAATAAAGACTTCTCTTTGAATTCCTGCTACCAGCAATTAGATGTTTGTCTTTGGGTATGTTACATAATTTCTCTGAGCCTATTCTCTCATCTATAAAGTAGTAACTTCTTCCCATGATTTTTATAAGAATTATACATATTAAAGCATTAAGCATAGTGCCTCATTCAGCACAGAGCTAAATAATATTTCTCTTTCCCACATTTTAGTTTGACCTCTCAGCAGCTCTTGACCCAGCTGGCTGCTCCTTCATTCTTGATGATACACCCCTGACCTGTGTCTTCTCCAAACCTCCTCATTCCAGGAAATGCCCCACCATCTGCACGGGAGCTCGAGCCAGCAGCCTGAGCATCACCTGATTCTGTTCTTCCCCCGTTCTCCAAACCTAGGCGATTACCAAGCCCTGTCAATGCTCTATCAAGATGATCCTCATGTTCCCTTTGAATTCAGTCTGAATTTCTTAGAGGTGAGGTTCAAAAATATCAGTAACTTGCAGAAACCTATAATAAAGTCTATTTTAAAGATTACTTTTAAATGAAGGGTTTGATCACAACTAGAGAAATGGTTTAAAGGCAAAAACTGTTCCTTAGAACAATGGTTCTACAGAATATGTCAGTGGGTAAGAAAAGAGAAAAGAGATACATGGCCAAATAAATTTGGAAAATTCTAGATTAAACACAATTAAACAGATTTTCACTATTGTTACTATTTCTACTCTTAAGACTTCTCATAATTTTTAAACAGGCATTGAGAATCCATAAGAAGAGATTGTTTCTTTTTCCCCTTCCAATCCATGCCAATCCACTCCCAACTACTTTAAACAAAGCACTTTCCTCTAACAGAAGAACTCAAGATTTGGCTATTAGCCACAAAGCTAAAATAATTCAGTATCTTATACCCAGGAATTGAGTTCTTCTTTTAGAGGGAAATGTCTTTGTTTTAAAAACTTTGATTATGGAAATCCTTTGCTGTATTGCAGAACATACTGCAGGATGTGTTTCACAGAACTCTTCTGAATCACAAATTTTAAAAAGAAAAGAAAAAGTAGCAAACTGGCATTTCAGGGTAGGTAAATGTTGGGAAGCACATGTAAGGAAAAATAAATCAGCTACTGATACAATCTTCATGTGCCCCAGGACCTCATACAGTGCCCTTACCCATCACTTGTGGGTACAGGAAGTGTCCCATCAATGGTTAGATCAGCAGTTTGATAGCTCAAAATTCCCTACAGAATCTCATCTCCCACCCCCCACCCCTGACACACACACAAACCTTCCCGGGTTTGTTCCCCGCCAGGGCTCTTTGTCAGCTCAGTGGTACCCTAAACTGTGTTAGAGCAGATTGTTGCCCATGGTCCCAGAATCACTCAGCTCTGTGCTGCCCATAGTGCACCACACTCAATGCCTCTGGAACACGTCTCTGAGATCTCACTCAAGCTACCACCCACATGATCGCCCCACACCAGCACACTGGCACTGTCATTGGCTGTGCTGTTTACTCTCCAAACCACCCACCCTGACTCTGAATCAACACGAGCCAGCACTACACCTTGTTTCCTACGTTCCCTGCTCCTTCCCAGTGCTCAGTTTCCCCTAAAGGCTCTGGCATACCTCCCTCTCCTTGATGTTGCCCACTCTTAGAGGAGACCCTAAAGACAGCTGCTTTTCCCATGGGAACATGACCCTTTTAGGATTTCATGCTTAAAACTATCTCCTCCGGAGGTCGTGTGTGACACCAGGATGACTAATCCCATTGTCATTTCCTCAGGGATGCTATAGATCAAGGATACATCCCATGGGCCAAATCCAGCCTGCCTCCTGATTCTGCACATAAATTTTTTCTTAAAGGTACAGTCACAGCAATTTATTTTAATACTGTCTATGGTTGCTTTCCACTACAATGCTAGAGTTGAACAGTTTGATACACAGAGACCTTATAGCCCACAAAGACTAAAATATTTACTTTTTAGACCTTTACAGTAAAAGTTTGCTGACCCCTCGACAGATGAAAGAACAGAATGGTGTTAATCTTCAGTTAAGCCAGCAGAATTTGAGAATCAAAGAGGAGGGCACTGGCGACAGCAAGAACCTCTGAGCCGGCATCGTGGCAGGCAACAGCTCTGAGTGTGGGCAGCAGCCGGTCGCGGAGAAGTGCAAAACAATGCACGTTGCTACTGTCTATGCCAGATACAACATCAGCCGGGATACTGTCACCTTGGTGAAGTCTGTCCTGTTTCACAGGCAGAACCCCCTGCATTTCCACCTCATCGCCGACTCCATCGCGGAGCAGATCCTGGCAACGCTCTTCCAGACCTGGATGGTGCCTGTTGTGCGAGTAGACTTCTACAATGCAGATGAGCTCAAGTCTGAAGTTTCCTGAATCCCCAACAAACATTACTCTGGGATTTACGGTCTGATGAAGCTTTTCCTCACCAAGACTCTTCCTGCCAACCTGGAGAGGGTCATCGTCCTTGACACAGACATCACCTCTGTGACCAATATTGCAGAGCTCTGCGCTGTGTTCCACAAGTTCAAAGCTGTGTGGCCGACAGGGTCTTGGTGCTCTGGTTGGGTGTCAGGCCTGTGCCTCTGAGGTGGGAGAGGTGAGTTCAGGACATTGGTCCACCAGCGACCTCCTGGCTCCACGTAATATCAAATGGCGAAAGCTCTCCCAGAGATCTCCATCTCAACGCTAAGACCCAGCTCCACTCAAGGACCAACAAACCACAGTGCTGGACACCCTATGCCAAACAACCAGCAAGACAGGAACACAAACCCATCCATTAGCAAGAGAGGTTGCCTAAAATCATAATAAGTTCACAGACACCCCAAAACAAACCAATGGATGTGGTCCTGCCCACCAGAAAGACAATATCAAGTCTCATCCACCAGAACACAGGAACCAGTCCCCTCCATCAGAAAGCCTACACAACCCACTGAACCAACCTTAGCCCCTGGGGGCAGACACCACAAACAACAGGAACTACAAACCTGCAGCCTGCGAAAAGGAGACCCCAAACACAGTAAGTTAAGCAAAATGAGAAGACAGAGAAACACAGAGCAGATGAAGGAGAAAGGTAAAAACCCACCAGACCTAACAAATGAAGAGGAAATAGGCAGTCTACCTGAAAAAGAATTCAGAGTAATAATAGTAAAGATGATCCAAAATCTTGGAAATAGAATGGAAAATAAAAGAAACGTTTAACAAGGACCTAGAAGAACTAAAGAGCAAACAAACAACGATGAACAACACAATAAATGAAATTAAACATTCTCTAGAAGGAATCAATAGCAGAATAACTGAGGCAGAAGAACGCATAACTGACCTGGAAGATAAAATAGTGGAAATAACTACCACAGAGCAGAATAAAGAAAAAAAGAATGAAAAGAATTGAGGACAGTCTCAGACACCTCTGGGACGACATTAAATGCACCAACATTTGAATCATAGGGATCCCAGAAGAAGAATAGAAAAAGAAAGGAACTGAGAAAATATTTGAAGAGATTATAGTTGAAAACTTCCCTAATATGGGAAAGGAAATAGTCAATCAAGCCCAGGAAGTGCAGAGAATCCCATACAAGATAAATCTAAGGAGAAACACGCCAAGACACATATTAATCAAACTATCAAAAATTAAATACAAAGAAAAAATATTAAAAGCAGCAAGGGAAAAACAACAAATAACACACAAGGGAATCCCCATAAGGTTAACAGCTAATCTTTCAGCAGAAACTCTGCAAGCCAGAAGAGAGTGGCAGGACATATTTAAAGTGGTGAAGGGAAAAAACCTACAACCAAGATTACTCTACCCAGCAAGGATCTCATTAAGATTCAACGGAGAAACTAAAACCTTTACAGACAAGCAAAAGCTAACAGAATTCACACCACTAAACCAGCTTTACAGTAAATGCTGAAGGAACATCTCTAGGCAGGAAACACAAGAGGAGGAAAAGACCTACAATAACAAACCCAAAACAATTAAGAAAATGGTAATAGGAACATACATATCAATAACTACCTTAAATGTAAATGGATTAAATGCTCTAACCAAAAGACACAGACTGGCTGAATGGATACAAAAACAAGACCCATATATATGCTGTCTACAAGAGACCCACTTCAGACCTAGGGACACATACAGACTGAAAGTGAGGGGATGGAAAAACATATTCCATGCAAATGGTAATCAAAAGAAACCTAGAGTAGCAATTCTCATATCAGACAAAATAGACTTTAAAATAAAGACTATTACAAGAGACAAAGAAGGACACTACATAATGATCAAGGGATCGATCCAAGAAGAAGATATAACAATTGTAAATATTTATGCACCCAACACAGGAGCACCTCAATACATAAGGAAAATGCTAACAGCCATAAAAGGGGAAATTGACAGTAACACAATCATAGTAGGGGACATTTACACCCCACTTTCACCAATGGACAGATCATCCAAAATGAAAACAAATAAGGAAACACAAGTTTTAAATGATACATTAAACAAGATGGACTTAATTGATATTTATAAGACATTCCATCCAAAAACAACAGAATACATTTTCTTCTCAAGTGCTCATGGAACATTCTCCACGATATATCACATCCTGGGTCACATATCAAGCCTTGGTAAATTTAAGAAAATTGAAATCATATCAAGTATCTTTTCTAACCACAATGCGATGAGAATAGATATCAATTACAGGAAAAAATCTGTAAAAAAATACAAACACATGTAGGCTAAACAATACACTACTAAATAACCAAGATATCACTGAAGAAATCAACGAGTAAATCAAATACCTAGATACAAATGACGATGAAAACACAAGGACCCAAAACCTATGGGATGCAGCAAAAGCAGTTCTAAGAGGGAAGTTTATAGCAATACAATCCTACCTTAAGAAACAAGAAACATCTCAAATAAACAACATAACCTTACACCTAAAGCAATTAGAGAAAGAAGAACAAAAAACCCCCAAAGTTAGCAGAAGGAAAGAAATCATAAAGAACAGACCAGAAATAAATGAAAAAAAAATGAAGGAAACAATAGAAAAGATCAATAAAAGTAAAAGCTGGTTCTTTGAGAAGATAAACAAAATTGATAAACCATTAGCCAGACTCATCAAGAAAAAAAGGGAGAAGACTCAAATCAATAGCATTAGAAATGAAAAAGGAGAAGTAACAACTGACACTGCAGAGATACAAAGGATCATGAGAGATTACTACAAGCAACTATATGCCAATAAAATGGACAACCTGGAAGAAATGGACAAAGTCTTAGAAATGCACAAACTTCCGAGACTGAACCAGGAAGAAATAAAAAATATGAACAGACCAATCACAAGCCCTGAAATTGAAACTGTGATTAAAAATCTTCCAACAAACAAAAGCCCAGGACCTGATGGCTTCACAGGCGAATTCTATCAAACATTTAGAGAAGAGCTAACATCTATCCTTCTCAAACTCTTCCAAAATATAGCAGAGGGAGGAACACTCCCAAACTCATTCTATGAGGCCACCATCACCCTGATAACAAAACCAGACAAAGATGTTCACAAAGAAAGAAAACTACAAGCCAATATCACTGATGAACATAGATGCAAAAATCCTCAACAGAATACTAGCAAACAGAATCCAACAGCACATTAAAAGGATCATACATCATGATCCAGTGGGGTTTATCCCAGGAATGCAAGGATTCTTCAACATGCACGTATCAATCAATATGATAAAACATACTAACAAACTGAAGGATAAAAACCATATGATCATCTCAATAGATGCAGAAAAAGCTTTCGACAAAATTCAACACCATTTATGATTAAAACCCTCCAGAAAGTAGGCATAGAGGGAACTTACCTCAACATAACAAAGGCCATATATGACAAACCCACACCCAACATCGTCCTCAATGGTGAAAAACTGAAACCATTTCCTCTAAGATCAGGAACAAGACAAGGTTGTCCACTCTCACCACTAATATTCAACATAGTTTTGGAAGTTTTAGCCACAGAAATCAGAGAAGAAAAAGAAATAAAAGGAATCCAAATGGGGAAAGTAAAAGTAAAGCTGTCACTGTTTGCAGATGAGATGATACTATACATAGAGAATCCTAAAGATGCTACCAGAAAACTACTAGAGCTAATCAATGAATTTGGTAAAGTAGCAGGATACAAAATTCATGCACAGATATCTCTTGCATTCCTATACACTTATGATGAAAAATCTGAAAGAGAAATTAAGGAAACATTCATATTTACCATTGCAACAAAAAGAATAAAATACCTAGGAATAAACCTACCTAAGGAGACAAAAACCTGTATGCAGAAAACTATAAGACACTGATGAAAGAAATTAAAGATGATACCAACAGATGGAGAGATATACCATGTTCTTGGTCAGAAGAATCAACATTCTGAAAATGACTATACTACCCAAAGCAATCGACAGATTCAATGCAATCCCTATCAAACTAACAATGGCATTTGTCACAGAACTAGAACAAAAAATTTCACAATTCGTATGGAACAAAAAAGACCCCGAATAGTCAAAGCAATCTTGAGAAAGAAAAATGGAGCTGGAAGAATCAGGCTCCCTGACTTCAGACTACACTACAAAGCTACAGTAATCAAGACAGTATGATACTCTCACAAAAACAAAAATATAGGATCAATAGAACAGGAAAGAAACCCAGAGATAAACCCACGGACATATGGTCACCTTATTTTTTTTTTTTTTTTAAAGCTTAGTGGTATTTTTATGGAGGAATTTTTTTTAATTTATTTATTTATATATTTTTGGCTGTGTTGCGTCTTCGCTTTCTGTGCAAGGGCTTACTCTAGTTGTGGCAAGTGGGGACCACTCTTCATCGCGGTACGCGGGCCTCACTGTCACGGCCTCTCTTGTTTCGGAGCACAGGCTCCAGACGCGCAGGCTCAGTAGTTGTGGCTCACGGGCCTGGTTGCTCCGCGGCATGTGGGACCTTCCCAGACCAGGGCTCGAACCCGTGTCCCCTGCATTGCATTCTCAACCACTGTGCCACCAGGGAAGCCCCAGTCACCTTATTTTTGATAAAGGAGGCAAGAATATACAATGGGGAAAAGACAGTATCTTCAATGAGTGGTGCTGGGAAAACTGGCCAGCTACATGTAAAAGAATGAAATTAGAATACTCCCTAACACCATACATAAAAATAAATTCAAAATGGATTAAAGACCTAAATGTAAGGCCAGACACTATCAAACTCTTAGAGGAAAACCTAGGCAGAACACTCTGTGACATAAATCACAGCAAGATCCTTTTTGACCCACCTCCTAGAGAAATGGAAATAAAAACAAAAATAAACAAATGGGACCTAATGAAACTTAAAGCTTTTGCACAGCAAAGGAAACCATAAACAAGACCAAAAGACAACCCTCAGAATGGGAGAAAATAGTTGCAAATGAAGCAACTGACAAAGGATTAATCTCCAAAATTTACAAGCAGCTCATGCAGCTCAATATCAAAAACACAAACAACCCAATCCAAAAATGGGCAGAAGACCTAAATAGACATTTCTCCAAAGAAGATATACAGATTGCCAACAAACACATGAAAGGATGCTCAACATCACTAATCATTAGAGAAATGCAAATCAAAACTACAAATGAGGTATCACCTCACACCAGTCAGAATGGCCATCATCAAAAAATCTAGAAACAATAAATGCTGGAGAGGGTGTGGAGAAAAGGGAACCCTCTTGCACTGTTGATGGGAATGTAAATTGATACAGCCACTACGGAGAACAGTATGGAGGTTCCTTAAAAAACTAAAAATAGAACTCCCATACGACCCAGCAATCCCACTACTGGGCATATACCCTTAGAAAGCCATAATTCAAGAAGAGTCATGTACCACAATGTTAACTGCAGCTCTATTTACAATAGCCAGGACATGGAAGCAACCTAAGTGTCCATCAACAGATGAATGGATAAAGAGGATGTGGCACATATATACAATGGAATATTACTCAGCCATAAAAAGAAACGAAATTGAGTTATTTGTAGTGAGGTGGATGGACACAGAGTCTGTCATACAGAGTGAAGTAAGCCAGAAAGAGAAAAACAAATACCGTATGCTAACACATATATGTGGAATCTAAAAAAAAAAAATAGTTCTGAAGAACCTAGGGGCAGGACAGGAATAAAGACGCAGACAGAGAGAATGGACTTGGACATGGGGAGTGGGAAGGTAAGCTGGGACAAAGTGAGAGAGTGCCATGGACATATATACACTACCAAATGTAAAATAGATAGCTAGTGGGAAGCAGCCACGTAGCACAGGGAGATCAGCTCAGTGCTTTGTGACCACCTAGAGGGGTGGGACACGGAGAGTGGGAGGGAGATGCAAGAGGGAGGTGATATGCGGATATATGTATATGTATAGCTTATTCACTTTGTTATAAAGCAGAAACTAACACACCATTGTAAAGCAATTATACTCCAATAAGGATGTTCAAAAACAAAAACAAGAAAGAAAGAATTAAAGGATAAAACACTATTCTAGCACATGCCTGGGACACTGTAGGCCACTCTGATCATGAAATCTAAATAAACAGTCAGAATGAAAGCCTACATGGGAATGATAAACCCCAAAATGAGGATCACAACTATCTCTGGGTAAAGGGATAAGAATGTGCTCATGGAAGGGTAGAGATAATTTCAATTATATTTACAACAATGGTTTCTTCGATTGAATAAGAAGTACAATGGTTTCTTAGGTTGAACGATAAGTACAAAAAGGTTCGTTTCTTTGCGTGTGCTACATGTCTTCCAGATCCACTTGCCCCTTCACCCCTTCATCTCCAGGTCATGGTAGGTGACCTAGGTGGACTGCATCAAAAGGCTCCGTTGCCTCCTGCCTTATGACTGCGTCTGGCAAACAGGCAGCTCCAGCGTGACTCAGAGAAAGGAACTGAAGTCAGGGTATTTGTTCTCCCAGCTTCCTGCAAACTGAGCATGACCCTTGCTTGAAAGCCATAGCGCGTAGCTGGAGATCTCCACACAGCCCTCTCTGTCTCCAGTAAGTGCTCCGTATTAGTTATTTACCACACATACCAAACTCAGAAACTTAAAACAATGAACATTTACTATCTCACAGATTCTGAGTGCCTCTGCCTCAAGGTCTCTCACAAGGCTATAGCCCAGGGTTCAACTGGAGCTGCGGTTTCATCTAAAGATTCAGTTGAGGGAAGATCCACTTCCAACTCACTCATCATGGTATCACAGGTTGCTGGGGTGAGGAATCTCAGCTTCTCGTCATAACAGCTTCCCCATCAGCAGCTCAAGCCATGGCAGCTTGCTTCCCCCAGAGCAAGTGAGACAACAACCTAATCTCAGAAGTGACATCCCATTATGTTCTATTCATTAGAAGCGAGTGAGTAGGTTCAGCCCACACTCAAGAGGAAGGGACTACACAAGGGCGTGAACACATACTTACTGGGAGGAGGGGATGGGTGGGGGCCATCTTAAAGACTGCTCACCACACTTCTCCAGGCCTGGGGCGATAACCAGCTGTTACTAGCTCTATGATTACTAAAACAATCATCCAGGTTTCCTCAAACCCTGGTTAATAATTCCTTATTAAGCTCTCCTCAAATTATTTCAATTTTCCAGGACACTGATTTAGACATTATGCTTAAAATTGTTTTGTATGTCTAAAATATTTCTTACTAAAAATATTTTTAAATGTTATAAATATAAAGGATGTGCTGGAATGTGATCTTGATCATAAGACGTGAGAAAAATAGACATGTACTTGTTTACCAAAGCCTTGTCTACAAATCTTTCTTAATGATTGAAATAATGAGTTTGAAGACAAAAACTAATGAATAAAGTGAAGTAGCCTTCTTGAATATCTAATATCTACTTGCCTAAAAATATAATGAATTCAAGAAGGGTTTAGATAAATCATGATTAGTCAGTTTTCATTTCTGAAATCTCCAAATATTCTGGATATAGTCTCTAGTCTTTTAAAATAATATTACTCTGCCCTTCCACAAAAGTTCCTTAGCTCCACTATCAGGACACAGGATTAGCCACATGAAGGCTGACGATTTACCGCTGAGTATGCTCTCCTAGCTCCTTCATCTTGTAATAAACCAGTTTTGTAAAGCATGTGCCTTACAAAAGTCACTTTAAATAGTCTCATAAATTAGGAAGGTCAGGGTAGTCTAAATTCAACGTAATATTCTATTCATAATCCTAATTTCATGCAAAAATCACTTCAAAATTTCCATTAACATCCATAATAAAGTACAAGAGGAAGGCAGTTGCAAATTAAGCTTGGAAATGAGGGAATCAAATACTAATGCTCAGAACGTTTGAGGGCCACAAGAATAATAATTGAAAGACTCAGGGCTGAGACTTCATTTTTCCAAACTGCTCAATGTAAAAGACAATAGTAAAAGTAACCTGAGCAAGGGTTTGAATGAGTAGAAAATGGAGACACACAGCCAAAAAGAGGAAGAGGGAACAAGGTTCAAGTCAAACCTTTCAATTATAAGTAATTCTAATCCTTCCTTGTTCCTTACATGAGAAATGGAATTTGTTCTGATAGAACAGGGTGAGGTAAGAAAAAAGAAAATGGAGAACTAGAAAGAAAGATAAGCTAAAAGCAATAATGAAAATTAATCATAACATCTGGGAAAATTCAGACGACCTTTATGGGAGCAGAGACAAAAATTCCACTGAAACTAATTACCACATTTTCAACTTTGACTTTACGTGAAGTATGAATCTAGAGAGTAAAATAAATGTTTACCTTTAATGAAATGACTTTCAGGTAATAATGCATTGTTATCTCACAGACAGGTTGAAAACATTTTTCCATTACTAACATTTTTGCCAGTACTTGACATTTTCATCAGTCACTGCCATACTTATTAATCAGAAGTTTAGTACTAATGCTAAAATAATTTCCATGTTAGTCCTTCCTAGAGAATTATTTTTATCCCAGTAGTATCTATCACATTCTAAAAAAAAAAATGGGAAGCAAGACTTTACATGTTAGCTCAATACTTACAGATCCCAGGGTTCCCTCCCATCCCTCCTCTTCTCCTCTACCTAAGTATAATTCTCCAAACCAGAATGCAGGCAACTCATTTCTGGAATGTCTAGCCATACAGACATAATAACCAAAGAATAAATCTAAAATAGATGGCAATTTTTATCTTTAGTCATTGGATGAGTTATGAATTTCCTAATCTCCTACTGAAGCTTGAGAAAAACACACCCAATCACTTTGGAAAAATATTGCTGGTTTATGAAATATATCCTTTGATTATCTGATCTGAAAAGTATATTTCTAAATCAAGGAAAATTTTCAAAATGGGTATAATTTTACAACTTGGGAATAACTTCTAAATTGCTTGCACAAAAGTCTATAATTGCTTGCACATAAAAATTAACCTATGACATTAAATACTAAGTGTATACTTCAATTAACTATATTTGCCCATTGCAATCATCTGAAAAAGTTTATTATTTTACATTTTATAGCCAACAAATTCTTCCAAGCCTTATGAGCAACCATCTCAAAATACAGTAAATGCCACTGGCCATTAAATAAAATTCCCTAAGGAAGCTCATACAGTGACAGTGATGACTCACCACTCTATGTTTATTAGCAGGTTATAGGTGAGTAAATACCATTGACACTAATAAATCACCTCAGATCATTACGTTGAGAAGGATTATGGTGATAATATCAATGTCACAGCTGTATCACTTATTCCATCTGTATTACCTCGTTCCATGTATGCCTCATTACCTCCTTTTCCCCTATTACTCATTGAAAGGAGGCAGCATCTACTTAAATGTTATGAAAAAAATAGGTCACAGACAAATGAAAGCCAAAGACTTGTAATGGAAACAGAAACTCTGCTGTGAATGTTAATATTAACTTTCACTTGATTAAAAAAAATGAAGTATTCTTATCTGAAGAGAAACTTTGCCTTGAGTATAATACATTTGAATTATGAAGAGTTTTTGTCTTTTAGAGTTCAGAGCTCCTCATTACCTAGAGAGAGATGACTAAATTACAGAATAATAAGCTGATATATTTGAAAGGAAATGCTGGTGCATTTGATTTAATCAAACGATTATAAAATGACATTATCAGATCTTTCAGACAGGAAAATGGATTCTTTGAAATTGGACACCGAACAAAAAATCAAACAATGGAATTCCATTCTAACTCGGAAATTTTTTAAAATATCCACTCAACAAATATTGACGCACCGAATATTTATTGGACCCTACCATGTGCTAGACACTGTACCCAGCACTGGAAACATGTAGATAAGAAGATCTCTGCCCTCATGATGCTTGGAGTCCATAGAGGAAAAAGGTAAGCAGAGAGATTCTGCAACACTGAGAGATAAGAACAGTACTAAACGTGTACATTCAAAGATAGTCTCTAGTTACTGTTATAATAGAGATGTTGTCTTAGTCCCTTCAGGCTGCTATAACTAAATACCACAGGCTGGGGAGTTTATAAACAACAGAAATTTATTACTCACAGTCCTAGAGGCTGTAAGCCTGAGATCAAGGTGCCAGCATGGTCAGGTGAGAACTCTCTTCTGGGTTGCAGCCTTCTCATTGTATCCGCACTGGTGGAAAGGTCAAGGAAGCTCTCTGAGTGTCTTTTCTAACAGCACTAATCTCACTCATGAGGGCTCCACCCTCATGATCTAATTACCTCCCAAAGGCATCACCTACTAATACCTTTTGGGGTTAGGATTTCAACATATGAATTTGGGGGGAACACAAACATTCAGACCATAGCAGATGTGTTGCAGTCTCTTTTAACAAGATATAGGACATTTCTTAAAAGTTCTATTGAATAATGAGCTCATCTTGGAGGTGAGGAAAGTAAAATAAAGTGTCAGTCTATGTTTTAGAAATTATCTCACCATATAATATTAATATCACTTGTTTTGAAAGAAAAATAAGAGACATGTTAATGTTCTGTGAGTCTGATGGTATAACATCGAACTGATGACCAAGACCTGACAAAAAATAAAGTTTTGATAACCACACTCTACTTCCTCGAGCAATTAGCGTCTGTCTCTTCTGTGCCTTACAGAGAAATGAGTGGATAGAAGATGAGCCCACACCATTCTGCCTCACAGCTGAGGTGTAATAGCCTTGCTGTTAGAAGGACCAGTCAGGAGTTAGCATGAGTGTGTGCATGGAGGAGGGGGAAGGGAGCTCTATGAAGAAGTCTGAGACCTAATCACAGAGACATTAAACCTCTTGCATTCAGATCATTTCCAATCCTTTCTCCTCTAACATCCCCTATACTGGAGTTTGGAAAGAGGGAAGACAGAGATTACACAGCTGAGTCTCCCTCCTCCCAGATGCTTTTATCCTGTCGGGGGAAATGCACTGGCTGACCCACAAACTTTATGGTTCTGATCAGGAGGGGCAAATATGAGGTGGATCGCTCCATACCACCAAGTCCACTATTTGTTCTGCAACTTTGTCAAGCGCCTGGTGGAAAGAGTGCTCAATTTGGTCAAAACACATAAATGAGTTTGGCAACCTCTTAGAAAAAAACTTGGTCAGAAGCCATCCTGCAATAAGCCCTTACCACAGTGCAAATAGGTTCCTCCTTGTTAGAATTCATGCTTTCAGAGGGTAGAGACCAAGTCTTTCATCATGTCCCCAGGGTTTAGTACCAGTGTGTTTTTCCCTGCATGAGATGCTTCAGAACTTGGTTAGTGCTAAATAACTGAGTGAATGAAAGGTTGCCTGAGGGATTCATACTAAAGTCAAATATTGGATTCTAGTTTCCTTATTTTATTTTAAAGCATAACGCGTAAGTACATCTGTTTACAGCAGAAACAGGCAGGACAGAATCACTTCCAACCCAACTAGTCACGCCATCACAGAGCAACCTCAGGAGTTGCTGTGCACTTCACCAGGTGGCGGGACCTGTTCAGCATCTTCCAGATTGCAAATCCCATGGATGGCATCAACTGTTTCCATAAGGTTTAGTCAAAATGGAGAGAGGTATTGGTGATCTTCTCTTTGCTACTGATGTGTAATAACATATGGATAAGTTCATATGCACTGTTCTAAGTTATGGCTTTTGGTCATACTCTGATGGACTGACACAAAATCAATAGGACTACAGCCAGAAAGTGGCCAGCATGGAAAATAATGAACTCCTACACCAGTTGTTTCATTTATTTTTTTCACTTTTCCCCTGAGAACCATGGTGAGCTATGAAACTCCAGGGTTCCCATGCTTCATTGCAAATACAATCTGATAGGGCTGTTGAACTTATCTTTATTATCTCCTCCCCTACCTTCTAACCCCATCTCAAGACCTAGGACAGTTTCCAGAACACAGTACATCTCATAAATGTTTGTCAGATTACTGGCATTTCTTTGTAGCTAAATATAATACAGGGGAAAATATACATATTCTTAGAAATCCTTATACATTTGAAAATCTCAAGAGGCCAAGGAATGATAATTCAAATGGACTTTATACTGAAAAACCTCAGTAAAGGAAACCAAACAACATCTCATTATCTGAAAGTAACTGCTTGAATCTGTTACAATGTATTTTTATTACTTTTATCAGGTTTCTTTATAACTTTACTCCATAACATTTTTAATTGAAAAGAAAACTGTTTAAATCATTGAAATTCAACTGCCTATTTGCTCAAAGAAGATATTTATATAATTGTTTATTTGTTTCTCCATTAAAAATAACTGGTTCACTGCATGCAGAACTGAATTCTTTTGATAGTATTTCAATTCCTAAGCATATTTAAAAGGAAGAATGATCTGGCATTTCATTGGAGTTTTATTGAATTCTTTGATAATATATAGGCACATTATGGGCATCAAGTTTTTCTTGCTATACTATAGATATCATTCATATCCACCCAGATAAACATTTGGATTAACCACAGTTCACTTATTTTCCTTCAAAAATGATGACTTTTAAACACTGAGACAAGAAATCTATATTTTAGTTTATTATTCAGCATGGCTTCTAGTGGTTTCCATTCTGAATCTACATTACCAGTAAATCAATTCTAATTTTCTCCAAACTAAAATTACTCAAAAAAAATTTCCGCAATAGCAAACATTGATCCAGCATGAAAACTGAAATAATTTAAAATTCATTACTTGTTCTGTTCCCTCACCCATTCACTATTAGAAATAAAATAACTCTTCATCCCTCCCCCCCATCCTATGCCAGTGAAATTGAGCTGCTGCATCATTCTTTTATAACAAAGACTCCCTTTTTCAAACACAGTTATGCAAGACAGGAACAGCTTCTCAAAAACACACAATTATGTTAGACAATTATTTAATAACTATGTAATTCAAACTCTCCCAACTTTTAGTCAATAATATTTATTTGGTGAAACACAATGAATTTTTTAGGTTAAGTGAAATAGTCTAAAAATTTAAGTATAGTTTAAGCTCCTTTTATAGATGGTACTATGGACCCATCTGTTTTAATTAGACTTGGGGGGAAGATTCTTTAAAATGTTAAAACTTTGAATAATTTCAAATTTTTTTAAATTATAATAACTTGCAGATACATTATTTAATGTGTATGTTCATGTATATATTAAATGTATCTTTGACATATATAGGAGCAATTATTATAATCCCATTTTATTGATGGAGAAAGTGAAAGACTAATGAGTTGTAAAATGTGTGAAACAAAAGGAATAGGATCTGGGTTTCCCAGTTCCTAATCAAGTGCATCTCTTCTGATTATTAACTTTTAAAGATTCAAATTCTAAAACGAATTGTGTTAACATCTTCAAAACCAAAATTTCTCTCAGCTACTACAGCAACTTGAAGTTCCAAGATGTTAGTAATTTTCATTTGTTCACATTGGTTCGATTGCTGTAGAGATCAGGTTCAGAGCACTGTGAGTTCAATTCATTTAAAAGCACACATTGGGTTTCCCTGGTGGCACAGCGGTTAAGAAATCCACCTGTCAGTGAAGGGGACACAGGTTTGAGCCATGGTCTGGGAAGATCCCACATGCCGCAGAGCAACTAAGCCCGTGTGCCACAACTACTGAGCCTGAGCTCTAGAGCCCGCAAGCCACAACTACTGCGCCCATGTGCCACAACTACAGAAGCCCATGTGCCTAGAGCCCATGCTCTGCAACAAGAAAAGCCACCGCAATGAGAAGACCATGCACCACAACAGAGTAGCCCCCGCTCACCACAACTAGAGAAAACCCACACGCAGCAACGAAGACCCAACACAGCCAAAAATAAAATGAATAAATTTATTAAAAATAAATTAATAAAAAAATAAAAGCACACATTGAGGGAACTCCCTGGCGAGCCAGTGGTTAGGACTCCATGCTTTCGCTGCTGACAGCATGGGTTCAATCCCTGGTCAGGGAACTAAGACCCTGCAAGCCACGTGGTGTAGCCAATTAATTGATTAATTAAAAGCACACATTGATGCCGCAGACCAATATAAAGAAGGAAATGCAGGTGTAGCAATGAGCAAAGATGATGAATACAGGTTGGGAAATACTGAGTGTGGGATCCAAAGAGAGATACTCAGAGTTATTCAGTAGGCAGCTGTGTATATGGACTTACCATGCACCAGTTAATTATGAAGGCACTTGGGACCCAAAAACAAATCCCAGTAGGGAAACAAAGGAGGGAATAGGTGTCAGTATCTTTCAGAGTCCGGTTAGGGCATAGAAGTCACACTTACTTTTAATAGACAGAATTTAATATAGATAATTGTTAACTATATATTGAATAGCTGAAAAGGCAGACAGAACTCTAAGGTATCACAGAGGTAAAAACCACAGGAAGCCATTACCGCACCTAGAGTTGGAGAAACAAAGGGAAGAGGTTGGAATTATTAAAATTTAGAAGCTTGTTGAAGGGGCCTTGTGTGGGGACCCAGACTATCGAGGAGGGTGCACTGCTTGCCTGATGCTGGTATGTCTCTGAGGGAGTTGGACAAGGCTGATCCTGCCAGCATTAGTGAAACGAAAACTGGATTCAACTGCTTCTTTGGACTCAACCGCCGTGGCCAGGGTGAAGTAAGGTAAGGGTGACCCTGACAAAATCAAAAAGCCTGCATGAACCAACAGAAAACAGCAAGTCCAAGTCCCTTCTCCCTCCACCAGCTGTGCATGCTCCCTGGCTCCCCCTGTTGGCAAAGCCCAACACAGACACTCCTGATTAAGCAGAAATGTGGTATACAGAGTCCCAGCCTCAGCATGACAGAGTAGGGAATAGAAGTATGATAGGTTTGGAGCTGAGAGACAACAGCTTAGTAACTGACACATAATGGTTTATTCCAGTTGGAAGGAAGAGGTTCAGAAATGATTTGATAAAGTTAAACTAAGTTATAGATACTTGATTGCACTGAGTCACTGTAATATATCAAGCATGGTATTAAGCACCTAATAAGTCCATTAGCTCATTTAATTTAATCCTCACAACAACCATACGAAGTAAATGTTATTATTCCAAGATTACAGATAAGAAAACTGAGGTTTAGGAAGCTTAAGTGAATTGACCAAGCTATATAGTTAGTATTTTTTCTGGTCTAAACGTTTGTTTTCCTTTATAACTTGAGGTAGTAGCTTTTAAACTGTGGTCTGTGGAACCCTCAAGCTCCAAGAGATTACCTGAGGGGCCCCAGGGAGGATGACAGTCAGATGAGCCCTGGCTTCCCCATCCCTAGTTCAAACTGCAGCAACTCTACTTCTACCTATTTTATAAATGAAGCAGGTACAGAGGGAATGTGGGAAGCCATGTAAGATTCCACTTGAAAGAAATGGCTAATGCTGCTAAAAAAAAAAGCTTGAAAACCTCCTCCTTAAAAACAGATTAGTATATTCTTTACCCTATAGAGTTACTTCTGAACAATTCCTGATTGCTTAGTTTACCATCACTTCTCTCCTATTTTAGTTTAAAGGCAAGAACTGCTTTTTTAATATCCTACTGGTATCATCTAATTGCTCCTTCCCTAAATTGATGGCTCCTACTATGAAAAGATGCTTTTAATTTATCCCAGAGTTTGACAGACTCAATAGTGCTCTTGGCCTTCTGCATTCTATCTCTCCGCTCAAGACTGAAGCCCATCTCCCAGCCAGCTCCAAAGTCACCTGCTCATTACCTCTCCCAGTTGATATTTGAGCTCTCCATCTTAAAACCCAGCATCATGGTAAGGCTCTGGGGCTTCCGAAAGGGGAGAAACTATTTTTTTACTTGACAGACTAAAATCATAATACCTATGTAAAAATTTTAAAATGAAGCCCCACAGAGCATCTACTGAAACCCTATTCAGTCTGCTCATCCCCCAGCAAGCCAGGACAGTCAGGTAGTGTGTGTTCATTTCATAGCAGAACTTTGTGTTAAGTCAAATCCAGGCATTAAATAAAGGGTTACTAAGGGGTAGTTGGCCTTGACCTAGAATTTGTAGATCTTTTCATTTATAAAAATTAATTGTATTTCAGCTGACTCTAGTATTTTAGTCATTATGTGAAAGCTATACATGATTATCCTTTGAGAATGAGGTGGGGGATAAAGACTATAAAATTTGGGTCATATTTATAGTTAGTTATTCATATGCACATAAAGGAAATCTTTGTGCATCTTAAGCTTTGCCAAAAAATTCTGCAATTGGGCTTCCCTGGTGGCGCAGTGGTTGAGAGTCTGCCTACCAATGCAGGGGACACAGGTTCGAGCCCTGGTCTGGGAAGATCCCACATGCTGTGGAGCAACTAGGCCCGTGAGCCATAGCTACTGAGCCTGCGCATCTGGAGCTTGTGCTCCGCCACAAGAGAGGCCGCGACAGTGAGAGGCCCGCGCACCGCGATGAAGAGTGGCCCCCGCTTGCCGCAACTAGAGGAAGCCCTCACATAGAAAACGAAGACCCAACGCAGCTAAAAATAAATTAATTAATTAATTTTAAAAAAATCTGCAATTATATCAAAGTATATCAAAGAGCCATGATATGACATTAGGTAAGGATGTAAATTAATTTTAAGCCATGTGGAGTCATTAAGAATGAAAATGAACATGTCATGGAGAATTAAGGAAAATAAAAACACTTATGGACCAGAGGGCAGACAGCAGAAGCAAGAAGAACTACAATCCTGCAGCCTGTGGAACAAAAACCACATTCACAGAAAGACAGACAAGATGAAAAGGCAGAGGGCTATGTATCAGATGAAGGAACAAGATAAAACCCCAGAAAAAAAACTAAATGAAGTGGAGATAGGCAAACTTCCAGAAAAAGAATTCAGAATAATGATAGTGAAAATGATCCAGGACCTCGGGAAAACACTGGAGGCAAAGATCGAGAACAGGCAAGAAATGTTTAACAAAGACTTAGAAGAATTAAACAACAAACAAACAGATGAACAATACAATAACTGAAATGAAAACTACACTAGAAGGAATCAATAGCAGAATAACTGAGGCAGAAGAACTCAGTGACCTGGAAGACAGAATTGTGGAATTCACTGCTGTGGAACAGAATAAAGAAAAAAGAATGAAAAGAAATGAAGACAGCCTAAGAGACCTCTGGGACAACATTAAACGCAACAACATTCGCATTATAGGGGTCCCAAAAGGAGAAGAGAGAGAGAAAGGACCCGAGAAAATATTTGAAGAGATTATAGTCGAAAACTTCCCTAACATGGGAAAGGAAATAGACACCCAAGTCCAGGAAGCGCAGCGAGTCCCATACAAGATAAACCCAAGGAGAAACACGCTGAGACACATAGTAATCAAACTGGCAAAAATTAAAGACAAAGAAAAATTATTGAAAGCAGCACGGGAAAAACGAAAAATAACATATGAGGAAACTCCCATAAACTTAACAACTGATTTCTCAGCAGAAACCCTACAAGCCAGAAGGGAGTGGCATGATATACTTAAAGTGATGAAAGCGAAGAACCTACAACCAAGATTACTCTACCCAGCAAGGATCTCATTGAGATTTGATGGAGAAATCAAAAGCTTTACAGACAAGCAAAAGCTAAGAGAATTCAGCACCACCAAACCAGCTCTACAACAAATGCTAAAGTACTTCTCTAAGTGGGAAACACAAGAGAAGAAAAGAAACTACAAAAACAAACCCAAAACAATAAAGAAAATGGTCACAGGAAGATACATATCGATAATTACCTTAAACATGAATGGATTAAATGCTCTAACCAAAAGACACAGGCTTGCTGAATGGATACAAAAACGAGACCCATATATATGCTGTCTACAAGAAACCCACTTCAGACCTAGGGACACATACAGACTGAAAGGGAGGGGATGGAAAAAGATATTCCATGCAAATGGAAATCAAAAGAAAGCTGGAGTAGCTATACTCATATCAGATAAAATAGACTTTAAAATAAAGAATGTTACAAGAGACAAGGAAGGACACAGCATAATGATCAAGGGATCTATCCAAGAAAAAGATATAACAATTATAAATATATATGCACCCAACACAGGAGCACCTCAATACATAAGGCAATTGCTAACAGCTATAAAAGAGGAAATCGACAGGAACACAATAATAGTGGGGGACTTTAACACCTCACTTACACCAATGGACAGATCATCCAAAATGAAAATAAATAAGGAAACGGAAGCTTTAAAGGACACAACAGACCAGATAGATTTAACTGATATTTATAGGACATTGCATCCAAAAACAGCAGATTAACCTTTCTTCTCAAGTGCACAAGGAACATTCCCCAGGATAGATCACATCTTGGGTCACAAATCAAGCCTCAGTAAATTTAAGAAAATTGAAGTCATATCAAGCATCTTTTCTGACCACAACGCTATGAGATTAGAAATGAATTACAGGGAAAAAAATGTAAAAAACACAAACACATGGAGGTTAAACAATACGTTACTAAATAACCAAGAGATCACTGAAGAAATCAAAGAGGAAATCAAAAAATACCTAGAGACAAATGACAATGAAAACACGAAAAAGAAAAAAAAAACACAACAATCCAAAACCTATGGGATGCAGCAAAAGCAGTTCTAAGAGGGAAGTTTATAGCTATACAAGCCTACCTCAAGAAACAAGAGATATCTCAAATAAACAATCTACCCTTACACCTAAAGGAACTAGAGAAAGAAGAACAAACAAAACCCAAAGTTAGCAGAAGGAAAGAAATCATAAAGATCAGAGCAGAAATAAATGAAATAGAAACAAAGAAAACAATGGCAAAGATCAATAAAATTAAAAGCTGGTTCTTTGAGAAGATAAACAAAATTGATAAACCATTAGCCAGACTCATCAAGAAAAAGAGGGAGAGGACTCAAATCAATAAAATTAGAAATGAAAAAGGAGAAGTTACAACAGACACTGCAGAAATACAAAGCATCCTAAGAGACTACTACAAGCAATTCTATGCCAATAAAATGGACAACCTGGAAAAAATGGACAAGTTCTTAGAAAGGTATAACCTTCCAAGACTGAACCAGGAAGAAACAGAAAATATGAACAGACCAATCTCAAGTAATGAAATAAAAACTGTGATTAAACATCTTCCAACAAACACAAGTCCAGGACCAGATGGCTTCACAGGTGAATTCTATCAAACATTTAGAGAAGAGCTAACACTCATCCTTCTCAAACTCTTCCAAAATATAGCAGAGGAAGGAACACTCCCAAACTCATTCTATGAGGCCACCATCACCCTGATACTGAAACCAGACAAAGATACTACAAAAAAAGAAAATTACAGACCAATATCACTGATGAATATAGATGCAAAAATCCTCAACAAAATACTAGCAAACAGAATCCAGCAACACATTAAAAGGATCATACACCATGATCAAGTGGGATTTATCCCAGGGATGCAAGGATTCTTCAATATACGCAAATCAATCAATGTGATACACCATATTAACAAATTGAAGAATAAAAACCATATGATCATCTCAATAGATGCAGAAAAAGCTTTTGACAAAACTCAACACCCATTTATGATAAAAACTCTCCAGAAAATGGGCATAGAGGGAACCTACCTCAACATAATAAAGGCCATATATGACAAACTCACAGCAAACATCATTCTCAATGGTGAAAAACTGGAAGCATTTCCTCTTAGATCAGGAACAGGAAAAGGATGTCCACTCTCACCACTATTATTCAACATAGTTTTGTAAGTCCTAGCCAGGGCAATCAGAGAAGAAAAAGAAATATAAGGAATACAAATTGGAAAAGAAGAAGTAAAGCTGTCACTGTTTGCAGATGACATGATACTATACATAGAGAATCCTAAAAATGCCACCAGAAAACTACTAGAGCTAATCAATGAATTTGGTAAAGTTGCAGGATACAAAATTAATGCACAGAAATCTCTTGCATTCCTATACACTAATGATGAAAAATCTGAAAGAGAAATTATGGGAACACTCCCATTTACCATTGCAACAAAAAGAATAAAATACCTAGGAATAAACCAACCTAGGGAGAAAAAAGACCCTTACACAGAAAACTATAAGACACTGATGAAAGAAATTAAAGATGATACCAACAGATGGAGAGATATACCATGTTCTTGGATTGGAAGCATCAATATTGTGAAAATGACTATACTACCCAAAGCAATCTACAGATTCAATGCAATCCCTATCAAGTTACCAATGGCATTTTTTACAGAACTAGAACAAATCATCTTAAAATTTGTATGGAGACACAAAAGATCACGAATACCCAAAGCAGTCTTGAAGGAAAAAACGGAGCTGGAGGAATCAGACTCCCTGACTTCAGACTATACTACAAAGCTACAGTAATCAAGACAATATGGTACTGGCACAGAAACAGAAACATAGATCAATGGAACAAGATAGAAAGCCCAAAGATAAACCCACACACCTATGGTCAACTAATCTATGACAAAGGAGGCAAAGATATACAATGGAGAAAAGACAGTCTCTTCAATAAGTGGTGCTGGGAAAACTGGACAGCTACATGTAAAAGAATTAAATTAGAGCACTCCCTGACACCATACACAAAAATAAACTCAAAATGGATTCGAGACCTAAATGTAAGACCGGACACTATAAAACTCTTAGAGGAAAACCTAGGCAGAACACTCTGTGACATAAACCACAGCAAGATCTTTTTTGATCCACCTCCTAGAGTAATGGAAATAAAAATGAAAATAAACACATGGGACCTAATGAAACTTCAAAGCTTTTGCACAGCAAAGGAAACCATAAACAAGACGAAAAGCCAACCCTCAGAATGGGAGAAAATATTTGCAAACGAGTCAACAGACAAAGGATTAATCTCCAAAATATATAAACAGCTCATGAAGTTCAATATTAAAGAAACAAACACCCCAATCCAAAAATGGGCAGAAGACCTAAATAGACATTTCTCCAAAGAAGACATACAGATGGCCAAGAAGCACATGAAAAGCTGCTCAACATCACTAATTATTAGAGAAATGCAAATCAAAACTACAATGAGGTATCACCTCACACCAGTTAGAATGGGCATCATCAGAAAATCTACAAACAACAAATGCTGGAGAGGGTGTGGAGAAAAGGGAACCCTCTTGCACTGTTGGTGGGAATGTAAATTGATACAGCCACTACAGAGAACAGTATTGAGGTTCCTTAAAAAACTAAAAATAGAATTACCATGTGATCCAGCAATCCTACTGCTGGGCATATACCCAGAAAAATCCATAATTCAAAAAGACACATGCACCCCAATGTTCATTGCAGCACTATTTACAATAGCCAGGTCATGGAAGCAACCTAAATGCCCATCGACAGATGAATGGATAAAGAAGTTGTGGTACATATATACAATGGAATATTACTCAGCCATAAAAAGGAACAAAATTGCATCATTTGCTGAGACGTGGATGGATCTAAAGACTGTCATACAGAGTGAAGTAAGTGAGAAAGAGAAAAACAAATATTGTATATTAACGCATGTATGTGGAACCTAGAAAAATGGTACAGATGAACCAGTTTGCAGGGCAGTTGAGACACAGATGTAGAGAACAAACGTATGGACACCAAGGGGGGAAAACCGCGGTGGGGTGGGGATGGTGGTGTCCTGAATTGGGCGATTGGGATTGACATGTATACACTGATGTGTATAAAATTGATGACTAATAAGAACCTGCAGTATAAACAAACAAACAAACAAAAAAAAAAAAACTAATACTAAACTTTCTTTGGGTTATTTGTATGGAAATATGTTAATATAAATGTTTCAGACATTACATGAAATTTCTAAAAATCTTATATGTTCTGGTATAATGTTATAAGTCATAATTCTAGTTATTACTTTAAAATGTATACCTCAGAAATAAAAAAAATAAAAATAAAAATAAAAACACTTATGGCTTTTTGATCTGTACAAAGAAAACTATAACATTTTATCATCATAAAGCAACCACTCTTCATAATATTTAAATGCTTACATAAGAATTGGAGAGAATACCTTAAATCAAAGAAAATAATTCCTTAGAGTTATTGTGTGTGGGTTTATCACTTCCAAAATACCTTTCCTGATTACTCATTTGAGCTAGAGAACAATCCTTTACCCAGGAGAGGCATCTGTATCCTCAATTTACAACACCCAAAGATATTTTATGATAAGCCCAATGTCACACAGAAAGGTAAAGAAGAATGACATCTAGTCCTCTGCCTTCCACTACATCACACACAGCATCCAACAAGACAAGCGGACATAGCAAAGTGCCTGCACCTGCACACTAGTGTAAACACGTGCTCATGTGTGCACACACAGGCTCTCCTTAATCTAAAATAACCAGGAAAATTGTAAATAATTCCAAAAATGGCATTCTGAACAGCTTTATTGTAAGAAACTATAAACTCACATAGCTAAACTTAATTTTGTTATACATGCATTTATCACAGTCTGATAGGTGTTACTGTATTTTCATACATCTCAATTTCACTATTAGACCATGAACTCTTTGAGAAAAAGGACCATACCTTATATTTAATGTATATATTAAATGTATTTTTGTCCTCAGAGAATTTAACAAAATGCCTTACACATAGTATGTATTCAATACGTGGGGCGAATTATAATTCAAGCATAATGATACCACAAATCTTCTATGAATAAAACAAATTTAACTGTTTTTACAAAGTAGTCAACTGAGGCAAAGCCTTGACGTAGATTAACGAAGACAAGTTAGTATCACAGTCAGATATAAACTCTAAAATCCAGACAATATAACAAAGAATTTTTGAGATTCAGAAGCCTTTTCAATAAGCTTCTGTTTTAGGCAGTTTTGCGTGCTATTAAAGTTACAGTCAGAATTCTAAATCAGTGCACATCTAGCTTAATTGACATACATGTATTGAGCCACTGCTAGATTCTTAATACAAAGGTGTTGTGTGAATAAATGAAGGATGCTATCAGCAAGTAGCCCAGTGACACCAGAAAGATGCTAAGCTGTGTCACTCAGGCTCCAGGCATTAATTTCCACATGAAGCCAGATTAATTAACTGCTCCTCCAACTCCTTCGAGTCTCCCCACTGATCTGAAAAGCAGGCAAGTCACCTGCCACACCACTTACATCCACATCAGCCTACAGAAAAAGAGCCACTGAGGCTGTAGTAAATTGAGGTCTTACTTTTATAGCAAAGTCCCAGCTCAGGACCCATCAGCTTCACTGACCTGAGCCATTGTGGACAAGAAACTCTTTCTTACTCTAGAAATCTCATTGTAATTCCACTTCTTTCATTTTCCTAGTATGAGATCATAAGCATCTGGATCTCCATGGCCAAGCCAAAAATGAATGAGTGAGTGAGTATTCTACCCAGAAACAAATACGTTGTATGCAACATACATCCCTGGATTTTAATAATATAAAGTGTTTTTCATATTACATTCTCCAATTACATTCAAACCCTGTAATTAACAGCTTTTCACTAATTTGAAATTTCATTTAAAGATGAGAAAAGAATAGCTTGACTTTATTTCTGAATATATAGACATAAAAGCCCTTTCTATTTCTTTAAGTTCCCTATGGGAAGTTTCTAAAAAGTTCTTTGATTTTAATTTATCTTGGGTCTTTCCATTTTTTAACGTAATACTAAAGAATCACTATGCCTATGTGTCCTACATGAAACCATATTCAGTACTCCTCACAAGCTCTCCTGATAAAAAGTTTGGCTGTATGTATTTAAGTAATAAACTAGCGGAAAGGTTAAGGAACTAATATCAGTAAACGAATCCTTCTCAAAAGCAAACTTGAACAAATGCCACTGTACACATTATCTCCTTACCAAAATTATGTCAAGGACAGTTTTTAAAACCATCCAAGATCTTCTCAGAGTTCAGTTCAAGCCACCTGAACTGCAGTGAATCATTCCATCCTCTGTGCTGTACTGCCATTGTGTCCACTTTGTCTCATGTCACATTAGAAGATGTTTTGAAAGAACCACAGTTTTCAGATATTTTCCTACCAAGCACAGCACATTAACAGAAACTGAAGATAAGGGGAAATGCAAATAATTTAAAAATTGGAGAGAGAACCATACATAAGTAATAAAATTTCAGTGCTCTCCTGAGCATTTACAGACCTGTCCTCAATGCTGAGACTGTCTCTACTATACTTAATAAAAGTTTATCTGGTAACAAAGATATAATCCTACACTACCCCACAAAGACGTTTTTCTCCAAAAGGAAACTTTGAAATACAGGAAAGAAAAGCATGACTATTAGGCTAATATGACAGATGGCAGAGTGACATTCCCACCAAGCATAGCTGTGATTAATGTGTGTGCAAATAACCATTCAATAGAAAAATCTCTACAGCACCAAATAGAAATTCTGACCAAATCATGGGTTGTCATGACAAGTCCTCATTATTTTCCCAACCCTGGAAACTGTTATCCATTTGGAATCTAATGGTTCAGCCACACCTACTGGTAGTAAAAATAAGGGTAGATACCCCTAAACAAAATATTTAACAATACATTATAATGGGCATCTTCTCTGAAAATGGTCTCTGAACTCTGATAGCTCTACTTCTATTACACAATTGTGCAAATCATGGATGCTCAACCCAATTAACATAATCAGATTTCTTCAACTGAAAATTTGGATTTGGAATCAAGCAGCCCGTCAGCAGCATGCCGACATGGGCACTCTGGAGCACCTCAGAAAATGAGCCAGTTGTGGGGGTAGCTAGAAAACAGAAAGGAGATGACGGCTTTCCAGTCTTTCCAGATCCTTTTCAGGGTCCCTGATGCATTCCTGTTCTTGTGATGTATTCCTGTCTCCTTATTATAAATTCCACTTTGTTGTTTAATTCTCCTTGAGTTGACTTGCTACCTAAAATCCAAAGCCTTAAGTAATCATACACCTATACATTAAATTAGTTACTGTTATATTTTATTTACACTTCCATAGAACTACAGCTTATTTCCTCACCCAAAGTATAAGCTCCGTGAGAGCAAAGACTATTCTTTATATTCCTTACACACACACACACACACACACACACACCCCACACAACAGCAATATACTGAATATATAATTATACATGCAATATATTATTTGAATATAATAATACACTGAATATAGTAAGCCAGCTTTAAGTACTTGCTCATTAATTATGGCTCTATATTGACATCTTTTTGCCTTTTTATTAAAAAGTGTTCTTGTTTATAATTATGATCCATCGCATGACCTACATACAAGCACATATGTTGTTTGGGAGTGTTTCCTCAGTATTTGAAAACACCAGGAATTAACCTCCTGGGTCTGTTTTCCAACTTTTGGATGACAGATTGTGTTATGTGCTGTTCCTTATATTACTACTGAAACTAGTCCGTGTTAAAATGCAAACTAAGAAAAACAAAGAGCAGCTCTTGGGAGAATAAATACACTACCCAGAGAGGTGGTGAGATCCCCTCCCCTTGTGAAAAAGTTTCTGTAACCAGGTCAGAAAGAGTTCAACTACGTGGCTCCATTGCTGAAGAGCAGGTGGCAGGAAAGAAAAGGGTTGCCTTTAGTGATCTTCCACGTTTTTTTCCTCAAAGTGTCCTTCCAGACAGTAACCATCACCTCTTCCCTTGAAATTTCCTCTCCCAGTTATTTGGGATGGAACCCTGAGAGTTCTATGTGTATTATTTAACTCCAGAGTGACCAGGAGCAGGTCTCTGTTTATTCGTTTGAGGGTCCTCATATTCATACCTTTCTATTCCCAATAACAAAAATCAATGTTCTCATTACTTCACTCTGAGATCAAGCAACAATCTCTAAGCAGGACTCTCTGGTTTATCTCATTTCTTTCCAATTTGTCCTCCATAATACTACCAGTTCTAAAGCTATGTGTTTCTGCATCACTCCTTTACTCAAAAATCGACATGGCTCTCAGAGGCCAAAACTGATCCCATTTACCCATTTAATCTAATTTCCTACTATGCTTATGCAACCATGCAACAATGTATAACAATCCTTCAAGGACAGGCATTTTCTAAACATTAAGAAGATTACAGACAAGTAAACAGGATGCAGTACCATGGTGATAAGTGGTATGATAGAGATATGTATATGGTGCTAAGAAAGCATACAGAAGGCAGTCTAAATGGGTTTATCAGAAAAGGCTTCCTGGAAGAAGTTACCAAGAAATGAAATCTAAAGGGCAAGCAATTATTAGGAAGGTGATGATGAGTAAGAAAGTAGCCTTGGGAAAGCTAGGGGTAGGGATATGGAGAAAGGGAAGTATTCCAGGCAGGAAGAAATACGCGCATGGGCCAGTAAGCAGGTGGTGGTGGCAGAGATGAAGGAAAGTGATGAAGATAGATACAATCAATAGGACTTGATAACAGATTGGATGTGGGACGTAAAGGACAGGGAGGCACCCCTGACTACCAGATGTCTATCATGAGCAACCACGTACACGGGAGTGTCCTATAATGAGGTGAATATGAAGGTATTTGATAAGAAGGTCATAAAGTCTGAAGAAAACCATTTTTCAATATGGCATCTTGGGTACAGGTAAGAATATTTTAAAGGTGAGCTCTTGAGAAGGATGCATGAATATATTTATAGAAGAATATGCATCAAATAATTAATATTTTCTAACTCAGTATGATGGTCTCTTACGTATATCTTCTCAATGTTTTGGTATGAACACCTATTACTTTACAGCATTAAAAATATAGGGATATTTCAAACAAAATAGTATTTACAAATCTTAAAATATATATTAAATATATATTTTGTAATAAGGCTTATATAAGATAGAAGGATGAGGCGAGATTGCAGCAAAATACAACCATTTTTACATTTTTCTGGGATCAGTATGATGTCTGTTTCTTCTTTTAAAAAAAGAAAGAATTGCGTATTTGCGAAAATACAAATGAGGTACCACCATCTGGTATTCAGATCAAACTCATCTATCTGGTGAAGTGTGGCAGAGTAATATTCCAAGGCTCACAACATCTATTCACACGTTCCCTAGGGTGTTAACTTCCTCCACACTGAAGAAAGTAGTAAGCAAGGCTGATGATCATGGCCCAACAGAGCTCATCAGTAGTGCTGAGAAATTAAGGCAAAATCATTTCTCAGAAAGAGCATGAACTTAATTATTTAAATGTTTTCACTTCTACCCCAGGCTTTCTGGCTCATATCAGTCAAGTTATTTTACCATTAGAGGCATGAATGTACTTTTTTAATTTACTCATTATTTTTTGCCTTCATCTCAAAGGGCTTGAGGTCACTACATACCTTTAAATGAGGCTTGTCCTTAAAATGAGGAAAACACCAAGACTCATCTCACGATATTTAACACTTTGAAAAACTAAGTAATGTTATTTAAAATCCAATATCAAATCACGGCTACGAGGAAGAGATAATGACCGTCAGCTGATTACTCAGTTTGGCATCTGTCGCAAAAACAGACTACCTACTCACCAAACAGGCTGCATTGTATTCCTGGATGCACAGCTACACTGAGTGTAGCTTCGTGGCAATTTAGAAGAGGATGGTGGCAGTAGAGATAGAGAAGAGTGATAGATTTGAGGTTCGGTAGAATCATTAGGACTCAGTAACAGATTAGATGTGGGAGATGAGGAGAGAGGGAGGTATCAAATATGACTACCAATGGCTAGCATTAGCAGCTGCGTGGACCAGAGTATATCATGACATAAAGAAAAGTGTTAGACTGATAAAGGGATCATAAATTATAAAGGAGAATTTCAGTCAGTATGACATCTTGACATGGGTGAAAACAGCGGAATGTGAATAGAAATTGTGTTTGCCACTTACTACCCTGGTGCATAAAAACCTCCCACTACCATCCTTCATTCTGTTTCTCTACTTACTGGCTAAATGCAGCAGACTCCAAGGACCTGGTATCTGGTGGAGCCATGAAAGAAAGGAGACTGGGTCCCTGATTGACCACATGGAAAATATATTAGTTTCCCATGGCTGCTGTAACAAATTACCACAAATTTATTGGCTTAAAACAATGCAGATTCATTCTCCAACATTTCATGAGTCAGAAGTCCTAAAATGGTTCAACGGGGCTGTATTCCCCTGGAGGCTCAAGGGGAGAATGTTTCTTTCCCTTTTATAGCTTCTAGAGACCACCTGCATAGCTCATGGACCCATCCTCCATCTTTAAAACCAGCAGCATATCTTTCAATCTCTCTCTTGGACCCTCTACTTCTGTCATCACATGCCTTCTGTGTCTATCCTGCCTCCCTCCCTCCCTTTTAATAACCCCTGTGACTACACTGGGCCTACCCAAATAATCCAGGATAACCTTCCCATCTCGAGATCCTTAATTTAATAACATCTTCAAAGTCCTTCTTGCCATGTAAGGCTCAGATGATTAGGACATGGACATCTTTGGGGGGGGGGGGCATTATCCTGTATATCACAAAAGATTTTGGACTTCCCATGAGTGAGAGAAAAACTACTATTATGTTAATCCACTAACTTCAGGGGGGTTTGCCTCTTATTAGCTGATATTACTTTAATAATGGTATCTATAGATCCACCAGTAAACATCTGTCCCTAGCTGGATTGTAGGATAGCAACCATACCTTATGGTTACTAAAAAACTGCCCTACACATAACATGTTATAATACTCTGGTAAAGGTACTGCCAAGACATGAAATGGTACAAAAAGAAATAAGTACACACAGGGACACAGGTGAGACTGATAACTCACGGACAAGGTCTAAGTAATCATATACTTAAAGTTTTTTCCTACCTTTCATGAAATGTAGGACTGTGGAATTATTACTTCAAGGTCAAGTCAACCTCAATGTCCATGGATTTTACTTTCTATAAGCTTTCTATTGCAATCATGATTGGGTTATCACCAAATGTAGTTTTTAATGAGAAGAAAACTAAAAGATGAGGTAGGGTCATGTTCCCTCTAGACATTCATCACCAGCAAATTCCTAATTACTCTAATGACTGTTTACTGGAAAAAAAATTTAATGTGCTTTCACGTCTTCCAATTTAGAAAAAGAATCAGACTTTAATGTGAATGCATTTTTAACATTTTTCCGTGCTTTAGGGAAGCTGCTTTTAGGAGGGAAGTGTAATGAATGTTTTTAATCATACTAAAATGATTTGCCCAGAGTCTGTGGTTTAATTCAACTTTTCAATAACAACAAAATAGAAGACTAAGCATATTTATCAGTAGGGCTCCTCCTTTCTCAACATGGCTACCTACTATTTAAATATATTTGGAAGGTAAAACTCAGGGCAATAGGAACAAATAAGCCTTCCTGGTTGATTTTCACAATTTTTTTCTAAATACATCTAAAGGGATCACTGCCACTCTTCTGAGAACTCCTGACCCCATCCCTCCAAGCAGTTCCCATCCTCAAAATCCACCTCACCCTATCCCACAGATACATTCCTTCCCCTCCTCCCTAGTTTGTTCTTATGCGCCCTTCAGGTTTTCAATAAATTCTTAATGTCATCGATGAGAATGTCACTGCTGAGAAGATTTAAGTCCCGTTGTTCTACTCAGGCCTTTAACTGCAAAGCAAACAACCTGCTTTCAATAAGCTTGTCCTCAGATTTAAACTGAGCAGAAATCAAAGAATAATTTCTGTCCCGTTTTTCTTCTCTTTGGTTTGAATAATACTCTCAGAGATTCCATCTAAATATCTCCCTGAGGATGCTCCAATCGCCTCACCATCTTCACATTTCACTGCTTCTAAAGTGTTGCAACCAAACCTTGGTGATATTCTAATGATGCCTTTCTCTTCTCAGCCTAGAAAATAGCAGGTATCAAGGGGAGACAGATTTGAACACTATAATAAGGAACGTGATAAAGGTTTTTACACACAATAAAGAATTGATCTGTAAATGTTGAATGGTTCTTGAAAAGGGGTGAGCAGACACAGAAAATAAATCATCTGAGAGAAGGCCTTTTTCCCCGTAATGCATCTAAGGTACAACTTTGCAACTGATATTCATAACCTTAACAAAGTCTCCAGAAAATGAAATATATAATCATTATATGTTCTACCATTAATCATGCTTCAAAATATATGTGAGCAGTTATATCACACTTCCAAGTTTTCAATTTTTAAAAACTCACAAACTAGATTCTGGAAAATGAAATGGAAGGCTGATGCAATCAACTGGGTAATCTGTGCAAAATCCACGCCTCAATTCTAGTAATTCTGAGTAGTCCAAACACCTCTTCACCACTTCTTTTGGCTCTCCACACATCCATTTTCTGGCCCATTTCATGAAAAGGAAAGGTATCAAGGAAACGTCCTAGAGAGAAGTTGGAGGCACTAGTGAATGCAGGCCAATGAATCCCTGTAGATGAACCATCCAGGTCTGCCTGGCTCTGGGCAGTGTTCCCTCTGTTGTCTCTGCACCCTGGGATAATGTGACAAGATAGCTCCAGTACACGGCAAAAATTTAAATGAGCAGTTATAAAGTAGCTCCAGACCTCTCCAACAATTAAAGAAATACTCCTTAGATCACCTCTTTTGTCTCTGCATTTGTTAACTTCCCTCTCTCAAGAACTACCCCCAAGGATGTAGGACAATAGACTTTATTGTAAAGACTTTGGAATTCTTCACTAAAAGGTGTGATTAAGGACTAAAAATATTACTATCCAAACTAATTAGAGGGAGTTATGGTCTAATTTAGTTCTACGATGCAAAGCTGTTCTGAATTGGTTTTACTGGAAACACAAATTCTATTATATTCTAAATTCAACTGCACAATTCCACAGCAAAGAACTGGGTAATCCATATAGCTCTTCAACTTTCTTGCTAAGATTCAAAGTTTTGCTTATTTTGGGTTATGAAATATGAATTATTTCAGTGAATCAACCTCTAATTTCAAGGAGATTTGAGGAACAGCTCTTTAATTAGTCTTTATCATGCTTGCTTAAACCTTGCCAGCCATCTCTCTCCCGAAAGTAAATTAAAGTGAGAAGAGAAAGAATCTGAAAGACCTGCCATAACACAGCTGGCTACTTGACAGATAAATCTTCATAAGACCCATCATTCTGAAGAACGACATAATTTTAGTTCTAAGCACTAAGCATGCTCAGAAAAAGTTATAAGGCAGTGCAATGAGAAGTCAGAGTAATAATTTGTGTGTGTGTGAATAGACTATCTAGGTAAATATTTACATCTGATAAGTGATGCATACTCATTATTTATCATTCATTTTTAATAGTTTTCCTGCCTTGAAAATATTTTTTTACCCAAGCAGATATTCAGCTTCTCCACAGTTTTTAATTATTACCAACACAAAACACATATTAACTTTTACCACCTTTATGTATTTTTTAATTATAATTCTAAGTTTTCTGCCACAATTCACAAAATAAGCACCTAAAAGCCAGGCTTTACCAGTTCCAGAGTGTCAGTTTAAAAAGTAATTTTTACCTTCTCTTAGACATCAGAAAACATTAGGAACAGAAAGAGATACAAGGTAAATAGACTGACAAATACTTCTATGACCCAAAGAAGAAGAAGCTACCATTACGTGCTCCCAGACACTGTGCAAAGTACTTTATATGGATTATCTGATTTAATCCTCATAAAAACTCTCTAAGGATGTTCTATATGATCTCCATTTGATCAATGAGGAAACACCCTCAGTGAGGTAAAGCAACTTGCCCAAACCACACAGCTAGTTAGAAAATGGCCTATGGTTTAAGTCCAGATTTGTCAGGACAAAGTGCTCACTTTCTGTGACATGTTGCCTCTATGTGCGGACACAGGCCCACCTGGAAACTGGTATGTGATGCCTGCTCACGTGCCGAGGCAGAGATGGTTAGCTGTCTACGACTTGTGCCACTCTTCCATGCATACTGTTGTTGGTAAATGTCCACTCCATGACTCCATTTGCAACCACCACCCCTTACATCTAGGAGAGACTATACCACAGACAGGTTGTTACAAGGGAACAGGGGCAGAACTGATGTATGCCACTTTTAGAGATGGCCCATAAAAACCTCCCAAGAGATCCTACATGCTCACCCACCATTCCATCTTCCACTTGATGTCAATTAGTGCTGCCAGATAAAATGCAAGACACTCCGTTAAACTTGAATTTCAGGAAAACAACAAATAATGCTTCAGTGTACGCATATCCCATGCAATACTTGGGACATACTTAATACTTATCAGGGGCATTGACATTTGGGTTGCCAGATTTAGCAAATAAAATGCATCAAAAATGTAAATGTCCCAAATATTGCATGGGACATACTTATACTAAGAAGTTATTTGTTGAACTTTTATGAAACAGAAACAGACTCACAGACATAGAGAACAGATTTGTGGTTGCTAAGAGGGAGAGGGAGTGGGAGAGGGATGGAGTGGGAGTTTGGGGCTAGCAAATGCAAACTGTTATATATAGAATGGATAAACAACAAGATCCTACTGTATAGTACAGAGAACTATAGTCAATATTCTGTGATAAACCATAATGGAAAAAAAACTTTTTAAAGAATGTATGTATATATGACTGAATCACTTTGCTGTACAGCAGAAATTAACACAACACTGTAAATCAACTATATTTCAATTTATAAAAAGTTATTTGTACTTTATCTGAAATACAAATTTAACTGGTATCTGTTGGTCCACAAACTGGCCCGGTACATGCAGGGCAAGGAGAGACCAAAGAAAGAGGCAGAACACTCCAGATTGGTAGGTGGCAGGTTTAATAAACAAAGGAACTTAAATATGAGGCTTGTCTTGGGTGGCCAAAAGACAAGCAGCTCTCTGTACCCACCTGCCAGAATCTTAAAAGTTTATACACAGGCCTTAATTGGGTTCAGTCACATATACAATCCAGATGGTCTCAACAACACATTACTGTCTCAAGGCTATGTCCTTGAAACTGGTTCCCACTGTGGGAATGGTGGGCAGAACACACATTCCAAGGACAGGCGAGGGGGTGGAAGCCTCCAATAACTCGGGCCCAGCTCATGGGTCACGTCCTCTCAATCACCTCCTCCAACATTCCACCCCTCCTGACTGGCTCCCTCTTCACAAAGTACCCTGAGAGGTCAGCAAGGGGTTCCACTAGCATGGAGGTGGCTCATTTGGTGGCTATGTAGCTACCCTGGAGGCAGATACCATAGGAACACTATAGGCACATGTATAGGAACCACAGGAACGGTATAGGTACGTGTATAGGTACCACAGGAACAGTATAGGTACATGAACACTGTAGGTTCAAAAAATAGATTAAGATAATGATTCCCAAAATAGGTAACAAGTTTTCCCACCAAAAACCCCATGATCTGAATCACTGATTTATGAAGTCCCCCTAGGCTACAGGGTCAGACCACTGATGGCATTTACTTGTACCCTCGTGTGACTTAATAAAGACGATACATTACCTTACTCACCAGGTATCAAAACACAATATTCTGTTTGGATAATGGCATAGGTACCTCCTTGCGAGGCAGTAATAATGTCCAAGGCCATCCTATCTTGGAGGACAGCTTTTCTCATTAGAGACATTCCAGTGTTCAGTAAGGACAGGCTTGCTGGCTATCATTAAAGCTTGCTGGGTGAACTCAGTAAGGGCTTCTATGTGTACTATAAGGAACAGCAAAAGTCTAAGGTGGAAAAGACAGATACTGAGTAGGAACTTAGAAGGGAGGTCTTCCCTGTCTGTAAGAATTAAACTTGAAATATACAATGGAGAAAAGACAGCCTCTTCAATAAGTGGTGCTGGGAAAATTGGACAGCTACATGTAAAGAATGAAATTAGAACACTCCCTAACACCATACACAAAAATAAAGTCAAAATGGATTAAAGACCTAAATGTAAGGCCAGACACTATAAAACTCTTAGAGGAAAACATAGGCAGAACACTCAATGACATAAATCACAGCAAGATCCTTTTTGACCCAACTCCTAGAGAAATGGAAATAAAAACAAAAATAAACAAATGGGACCCAATGAAACTTAAAAGCTTTTGCACAGCAAAGGAAACCATAAACAAGACGAAAAGACAACCCTCAGAATGGGAGAAAATAGTTGCAAATGAAGCAACTGACAAAGGATTAATCTCCAAAATTTACAAGCAGCTCATGCAGCTCAATATCAAAAAACACAAACAACCCAATCCAAAAATGGGCAGAAGACCTAAATAGACATTTCTCCAAAGAAGATATACAGATTGCCAACAAACACATGAAAGGATGCTCAACATCACTAATCATTAGAGAAATGCAAATCAAAACTACAAATGAGGTATCACCTCACACCAGTCAGAATGGCCATCATCAAAAAATCTAGAAACAATAAATGCTGGAGAGGGTGTGGAGAAAAGGGAACCCTCTTGCACTGTTGGTGGGAATGTAAATTGATACAGCCACTATGGAGAACAGTATAGAGGTTCCTTAAAAAACTAAAAATAGAACTCCCATATGACCCAGCAATCCCACTACTGGGCATATACCCTGAGAAAACCATAATTCAAAAAGAGTCATGTACCACAATGTTCACTGCAGCAGCTCTATTTAAAACAGCCAGGACATGGAAGCAACCTAAGTGTCCATCAACAGATGAATGGATAAAGAAGATGTGGCATATATATACAATGGAATACTACTCAGCCATAAAAGGAAACAAAATTGAGTTATTTGTTGTGAGGTGGATGGACCTAGAGTCTGTCATACAGAGTGAAGTAAGTCAGAAAGCAAATAACAAATACCACATGCTAACACATATATATGGAATAAAAAAAAAATGGTTCTGAAGAACCTAGGGGCAGGACAGGAATAAAGACGCAGACGTAGAGAATGGACTTGAGGACACGGGGAGGGGGAAGGGTAAGCTGGGACGAAGTGAGAGAGTGGCATGGACATATATACACTACCAAATGTAAAATAGATAGCTAGTGGGAAGCAGCCGCATAGCACAGGGAGATCAGCTCGGTGCTTTGTGACCGCCTAGAGGGGTGGGATAGGGAGGGTGGGAGGGAGGGAGACGCAAGAGGGAAGAGATATGGGAACATATGTATATGCATAGCTGATTCACTTTGTTATAAAGCACAAACTAACACACCATTGTAAAGCAATTATACTCCAATAAAGATGTTAAAAAAAAAAAAGCCAGGATGCTTGCCATCACAAATCCCAAGACTGAGGCACACTGCCCAGACATTGAGAACCTGCCTGCCCTGAAAGCACAAAATGTTGGCCCTCTTTCTGACTCAGCTTGCTACATAACAGGAAAACCGAAGCCTAATTTGAAATCACTTTTTTTAAATGGTATTTGTCGATAAAACATTTTAATCAAATTTTTTATATCTTGAAGGTGATCAAAATTAAGCTATGTTTTCAGAAGTAGATCTGTTCTCATAAGTCTCTTCTCAAAGACAAAAACTAGAAACTAAAGTGAATCCCTGATCTCTTACTGCTTTGGAATTAATCATTTTGTGCCACTTTCTAAATTTAGTTACAAACCATAAAAACCAACAGTTTAATATAGCACAGGGAATATAGCCAAGACTTTATAATAACTTTGGAGTATAATCTATAAAATTTCTGAATCACTATGTTGTACACCTGAAGCTAATATAAAATTATAAATCAACTATATGTCAATTTAAAAAAAAAGTTTAAGAAAGGGGCTTAACCTGGAATGCATGAACCTCCCAAAGTTGTATGCAAAGCTCAGCGTGTTTGTGCGTAAGTATGCTTTTCTCAGATTCCAAAGTCTTCAGAGGCTTACAGAGACTATCCCATACGGCTTATGTCATTGGAAGCAATAAAGGCATTAATGGCATGTTTCAATTTTACTTAAAAAAAAAAATCAATAAATCAAGTAATTAACATTTTCCCCTTTGAAACAGCACTTTGAGAGCCTCCAGGTATGATTCAAGTCTGTGTGGGTATCAGTAGTAGGGATCCAAAGAGCACACCCACAGCCCTATTTCCCACACAGCTGAGCACAGACAGCTGCCAGAATGCATGTGGCCACCAAGAAGTTGTCGAGTAGTTTTATTTTTAATGGTCAACTGCTTAATGTGCACCCATAATGGACTATTTAACTATGGTTAAACTCAGGAAGTTTAAGAAACATCAACATTAACACCCAATATAAAGAGGAGCATAGAAGTGATAATAATTCTCACATTTCACCTCAAAATGATCTTTTCCATAATTCTAAATTGCATTCCTCTGATAAAGATTCTTATATAGCACCTCAAGATATCTCCAATACTTAAAAAACAAAGTTAAGAAGATGAAATAGGGGGCTTCCCTGGTGGCGCAGTGGTTGAGAGTCTGCCTGCCAATTCAGGGGACACGGGTTCGAGCCCTGGCCTGGGAAGATCCCATATGCCGCGGAGCGACTGGGCCCGTGAGCCACAAACTGCTGAGCCTGCACATCTGGAGCCTGTGCTCTGCAACAAGAAAGCCCGCGATGGTGGGAGGCCCGCGCACCGCGATGAAGAGTGGCCCCCACTTGCCGCAACTAGAGAAAGCCCTCACACAGAAACGAAGACCCAACACAGCCAAAAATAAATAAATAAATAAATAAAGGAGTTCCTTTAAAAACAAAAAACAAAAAAAAGAAGATGAAATAGAGTGACAGTTACATTAAATGTGGCATTTTAACTCATTGCAGGAAATAAAGGTTATCCACACCTGCAAAGCAGTACAGAAAAGTGCTTACAAAATAGCAGGCAGAAAATTTTTTGTTTCTCATCACAGGGAAACAAAACACACAAAAAAAGATACAAAATAAAGCAATTGCTTTTTACTTAAAGCACAAAATGCAAGAACACCATACATTAGGATTTTTTAAAACACACACACATTTTCTTCTATTTTAGATACCTCCAAACAATGTGATGGGGCGTTATGTCTGCAGCCTGCTCTTGAAAGGGTCAGGGGGAAAAAATTTCCTTGTCCCATTCTTATAACTCTTCTGAAGGCTTTTAACTTATTCAAAATTTTAGAAATTAATCTACATTTAAATATCTATTTTATCCTAAAATCGAACACAAAATAATGTCATTTTTAATTTATTATTTATTGAAAAACCTCATTCTAACTTATCAATTTACAGTAACCAGTGCATATTTTTTGCTAAATACTTACAGATCATTACCTTTAGATGTATTACATTTAGAGTGCATTAAAGATACTGCAATCTTTAATATTCTTATCTAAAATAAGATCTTTTTAACTTCACATTACTACTTCATCATATAACTTTCAAAACTGATGGAATGAAATGATGAGATTATATTTTACCATGCAAAGTGTTGGAATATCAAAAAGGTTTGCTTATATTCAAGCTCCATCCTGTTCATTATGGATCAACTACAGGATGGGGAAAATGAAGCTTTCAGTGTCTCAGCTTCAGCAGAGATACTCACATCTCTCAGAGCAGAGTATACAGGGGTGGATCTGGAGCCAAAAGACCATAGCTTCACAACTGGTATAACTGGAAGCCATAATTTGGAGTTTTCCAATGGACACAACTGTTCAATTTTCTCCAATGAGTGAGTTTAGAAGGTAGATGGTTATATTGGTCTAGAGTTGCAAATTTGATAAGCAGGTGCCATAAAAAACAGACGGTAAGGGAGTTGAAATTTCTGGTGAGAGAATAATTTAAGTTATTCACTGGATAAAGTAGGTCCTAGATAGACTTTTTTTTTTAATGGAGGGAAGCCAGGTAGGGGATGATAGACCAAAGGAAAAACTGGAAGGATTAGAAAAGAAATATTGGGAATGTGGTATTTACAGAGGGAGAAATTTTGTGGTTGTGTTTGCAAAATGGAATTCTGGTTGTTAAATCATTTTTTTGAGAGCAGAGAAAGGTTAAGAGACCTTCTGAGTAACATACCAAGGTGGTGTGGAGGTAAAGGGCATGATATAAAAAATGGCAAGAAAGTTGTAAATTAGGAAGTTGAAGGGATTGTCCAGGTGGATATTTTAAATAGCCAGGTTCGTGGTAAAGAGAAATATTGTAATCCAGATGCCAGAGTTCTTAAGGAATTCTGGAAATTAACCAGAAAGCATTGTTATGAAGATGAATTTTGGAGTTTAAATAGCAAGTCTTCAGGTCCAAATCCTCCATTTACTAGCTCATCTTGGACACATTATTTACTTCCTAGGCCTCTTTTTCCTTATGTATAAAATGTCATTAATAAATTTCACAGGATTTTTGTGAGGACTAAAGAAACCTATTTAAAGAAACTTACAACTGTGTTTGAATAGAGAAACCTGTGTTCCTCTTTGCTCTTTCATTTCTGCTTGCAAGCTTGAGCTCATTTCTTTCTTGTAATACCTTGACAAATGCACACAGTGGTTATCAACACACACTACTAACATTCTCCTTTCCAACCTCTCCCTGTAGAGTAACAAGCTCATTAGACACACATCTGCCTTCCGAGTTATCACCGGCACCTTAAAGAGCCTGCACTGGATGAATCTTCGTTTTTCAGCCTCCAGTCTCAGTATTCTCATTGAACACTAGTCAATCTTAAGCCAATGTCACATATTTTAGATGTTTTTATGGCAGCATTGCATTTCTGGGCGCAAAATTCTATTATGACTAGGATATTTAATGCTACCGCTAGCGTTAATGTTCTGAGTGTAGGTGAAAGTGTTGGAAGAAAGGGCAGCCCTGGCAAGTTGAGCTAGGAAGGAAGAAAGGGAGAGCAAACATGAAGGAAAAGCAGAGAGGTGACACAATGGGCTTACATTCTGGGCGGGGACCAAGAGGTCAGGAATGTAATTAACTAGGCTTGAGTTCCTGTTGGAGTCTGGGGACAAATTAACGCCTTGGGTGTTGAAACTGGGTAGGGCTCTAGGTGTGGCTTGGCTTGATGACTAAGATGTTTCATTTACCAGAAGTCTGGTTTCATTCCCTCTCTGAGCCCCTCAATTTCGAATTTTTGAGGTCAGCCCTGCTACAGCGCTTCTAATCCCTATCCAAATTTTGATGCCCAAGCCCTTTTGACAAGTGTATGCTTTGCACAAAAAAAGAGGGTGAAACTGACTTCTAGCAGATAAAACCTGGGGTTGAATTTTAAAGCATACAGCATGATGGTTTGATTTACATATGTTATGAAATGATTACCATAATAGGTTCAGCTAACATCCATCTTCTCATATAGATATAATATTTTTAAAAGAAAAAAGAAAACAAGAAAGGAAAGGAATTCTCTCCTTGCGATAAGAACTCTAAGGGTTTACTCTCTTAATAACTTTCATATATTCATACAGCAGTGTTATTCCCAGAAGTGAAACTGCTGAATCATATGGTAGTTCTATTTTTTTTTAATTGAAGTATATTTGATTTACAATGCTGTGCCAATCTCTGCTGTACAGCAAAGTGACTCAGTTATACACATATACACATTCTTTTTTTTTTTTAAACATCTTTATTGCAGTATAATTGCTTTACAATGGTGTGTTAGTTTCTGCTGTATAACAAAGTGAATCAGCTATACATATACATATATCCCCATATCTCCTCCCTCCTGCGTCTCCCTCCCACCCTCCCTATCCTACCCCTCTAGGTGGTCACAAAGCACTGAGCTGATCTCCCTGTGCCATGCAGCTGCTTCCCACTAGCTATCTATTTTACATTTGGTAGTATGTATAAGTCCATGCCACTCTCTCACTTTGTCCCAGCTTACCCTTCCCCCTCCCCGTGTCCTCAAGTCCATTCTCTAGAGGAAGGGAGGGAGAGGGATGGACTGGGAGTTTGGGGTTGGTAGATGCAAACTATTACATTTAGAAAGGATAAACAACAAGTTCATAATATATAGCACAGAGAACTATATTCAGTATCCTGTGATAAACCATAATGGAAAAGAATATAAAAAGAATGAGATGATATTCATTGTGGTTTTAATTTGCATTAGCCTAATGACCAGTCATGTTGAGCATCTTTTCATGTACCTGTTGGCTTTTCATGTATCTTCTTTACAGAAATGTCTATTCAGGTCCTTTGCCCATTTTTAATTGGGTTATTTGGGGTTTTGCTATTGAATTGTATGAGTTCTTTATGTTTTGGATATTAACCCCTTATCAGATACATGGTTTGCAAATATTTTTTCCCATTCTGTAGGTTGTCTTTTTATTTGGTCATGGCTTCTTCTGAGTATTCTTGGCTCCCTTGTCAAATACTAGTTGACCATATATGTCTGGGCTCTTGATTCTGTTCATTTGGTCTACTTCTGGTTTCATGCCTGTGTCATATTATTTTGATGACTATAGCTTTATAGTATAGCTTGAAATTTAAATGTGATATATCATGCTCTGTTCTTCTTTCTCAGGATTTCTTTGGCTATTTGGGGTCTTTTGTGGTCCCATATATAAATTTTAAGAGAATTTTTTCTTCTTCTATAAAAAAATGCCATTGGAATCTTCATAGGCATTGCACTGAATCTATAGATGTCTTTTGGTAGTATTGACATTTTAACATATTAATTCTTTGAATCCATATACATGGGATACTTTTCCATTTATTTGTGTCTTCTTTGATTTCTTTCATCAATGTCTTGTAGTTTTCGGCATAGAGGTTTTCATCTCCTTAGTTAAACTTATGAATAAGTATTTTATTGTTCTTGATGCTATTGTAATTGGGATCACTTTTTTTGTCTTCCAGAAATTTCATTGTTAATGTAAGTAACACTACTGATTTTTATATGCTAATTTTGTGTCCTGCAACTTTACTGAATTCATTGATTAGAGCTAACACTTTTTTAGTTGAGTCTTTATGATTTTCTATATATATATATCATGTCATCTGCAAATAGAGACAATTTCACTTCCTCTTTTCAAATTCTGATACCTTTTATTTCTTTTTCTTGCCCAGTTGTTCTATCTAGGACTTCTAGTACTATGTTGATAAGAGTGGTGAGAGTGGACACCCTTGTCTTGTTCCTTAGAGGAAAAGCTTTCAACGTTTCAGCATTGAATATGATACACACTCATTTTTAAAAACTCAGGTAGATATAGACTAAAATGATATCAAAACATGTCTCTGAATGGTTATATTAACAGTTGTTTTTTCAATATAATCACCTATTTTTTTACTATTATCTATTAAACATGTATTTTTAATTGCAGAAATAATAAAAATTTTAATCCTATTTTTAATGATAGTTAAAAAATAATGACTGATAAGATATATACTTTCTCTTAAATAAGAAAGAAGAATCCAGAACAGTCGGGATAATGTGATCTCATCTTTGTAATACTCTATATAGTTTACATTAATATTATATTACATTCTAAGAATTTATAATAAATTCATCATCATCTCTGAGCGGTAGGATTAAATATGAATTTTACATTTCCTCATTTTGCTTATCTGTATTTTAATTGTATGCTGCTTTTATAATTAAAATGTGTTATTTTAAGGGGATCTATTATTAATAAGTATCAATGATTTGTATGAAAAACAGACTTAAAAAAAACACATAACCACAGCACAAAAAAAGTACTAGTGTACAAAATGGGTTAAACAAATATAAATTGTTAATTCTCTCCCACCACAAAGAGACTTGTCCACTGTGATGCCCTCGGAAGAAGATTAAAATTATAGCACTAGGGACTTCCCTGGTGGTCCAGTGGTTAAGAATCCACCTCCCAATGCAGAGGACACAGGTTCGATCCCTGGTCAGGGAACTAAGATGCTGCAGGGCAACTAAGCCCGTGCGCCACAACTACTGAGCATGTGGGCCACAACTAGAGAGTCCGCATGCTTGAACTACAGAGCCCACGTGCTCTGGAGCCTGCGCACCACAACTAGAGAGCCCACAAGCCACAACTACTGAGCCCATGCGCCACAACTAGAGAGAAGCCCGCACACAACAAGGAGCCCACACGCCACAATGAAAGATCCCGCATACCATAACTAAGACCCAATGCAGCCAAAAATAAAATAAATAAATAATTTCTTTTTTTAATTATAGCACTAATACAACTTGAAGAGATGAGGATTTCAGCAAGCAACCTTAAATGTCCTTAAAACAGAACTCACAGAAAAGCCATCAATTTGTTTGTCTCTGGGACTTTTTTAAAATAACAAATGGAAAACATTATAGCTTTGTTATCTTGTGAAAGAGATTCATTCACTAAAAGCCTTAGTATTTACCAAATGCAACTACCTTGAAATTTCCCTACAATATAAAAATTAACTTTTCAATCAAAAATTGCATGTTGTACATTTGTGTAATAATAAGTCCCTGTTGCGCATGCAAGAAACTTGTCAAAACAGGGAGGCATAACATGTTAAAATACAGACTCTAATTGAATCCCAGTATAGCTCATTATGTTCTTTACAATAGCTCTACACTAAATTGATGAACAGAAGGCAGAAATAAGAAAAAGAAGAACTAAGTGCAAGCTGAACAAAGCTTGTAAAGGGGAAACAATTTGCTGTCAAAAAACAAAAAAGCATACATGTTATTTAAGGTTAAATAACAAACAAGGGACACCAATTTTTAAAAAATCAATAGTTTTGGCAAACTCAGGATAATTACTCTGTAAAAGAGAAAATCATATAAAGTAATAAAAAATATTTTGCAATAATAATTATAAATTCAGAGTTACTTGAGTCTAATTTTATTCTTAAAAAATAGTAATCTGCCTACGTTGAGAATGAGACAGAATAGCAAACAATGAAAAACTGAAAAATGCAGAGTGGAAAGACAATTCTAAAAGAAATAGCAACCAAAAACCATGATGGGCTCCTAATTTTATCCAGTCTAGAAGGTGTAATCAATACTCTTTCCAGCCATTTGATTAAATGATTAAAGAGTTAAAGATGCCCAGATACTAAAAGCTTCAGTTGCTAAGATTAATGTGTATCCTTGCCAGAACACAGACTGTTTCCAAAAATAATGAGTAAGTGGAACCAACAGAGGCTGAATTGGGCAAAGTTTTGTTGCCTCATGAGCAAAGAAGAGAAATACTTGAGGAAAAGCCATTGTAATATGTGGTTTCAAGGCAGAAGCTATCATTTCCCCCCCCAAAGAAGCAGTGCTGTGGCACAAATCCAAGGGCACAAGTCCCAGAGAACAGAATGGTGCCTCTGGAGCAAAACGGTAACCTGATACTGGGCAATGCAAAGAAAAAGCTGATGAAACAGATCCACTGACACAAAATAAATGCTGTAAAAGAGAACACTTAACTTTAACGTCATTAACTCCAAAGGAGTGGACTTTCTACTGACCAAGCTAAATATCTCAATAAAAAGCACTGCTTAAATACACAAGGAAAGATTCTTTTTGTGTGAAAAGGATTCTTTTTTCATATAATTTTTTAACCGACTCCCTGTTTCATTAGCTAGCTTCAGCATAGAAACACAACTACATTAAGAGGCAACCACAGGGTCGGTACCGACAGAGGGCTAGCTCTATCCTTGGTCAGTCAGCCACAGGATGAAGGCTGAAGGACACCAAGCTCTGCCAAAATGTCTCTTCAATATGCCCCCATGAGAGTCACTCCATGGAATTAAATCATTATACTTCTTAAATGTCCCTAATTAAACACAACTAGAAGTCATCTGAAGAATTCATTAGTTAAGATTGCATTCAGCTGCAAATACCAGATGCCTACCTCACTTGAGAGGGATTTACTTATTTCCAGCCACAACTTTTGAAGGAATTTCTACCAAGCTGCTATGTCATCAAGGACCCAGGTCTTCTATATTTTTGCCTTTCTTGGTGTATGACTTTCTTCCTTAAGGTCACAGGATGGCTGCTGTTAAGTTCTATCTGCTGTTAAAAAGCTGAAAAATAACAAGATGTAGCCTGGTAACTCCAGAAACCAGACTGTCTTTTAAAAGCCCCCTTTCCCATTCTTCCCAGACAAGAGTAAGACTAACTTCTGATGCATATGATTACTGCCTATATCAGTTTCAGTTGCAGACTTAGAATAAATTTTCCCTCTGAGCTAGCAATGAAATTCAGGAGTTCAGTTATCAATGCCTCATCTTTCAAGATTCTCTAATATGGAAATGGGGAAAGACCTCTAGGTAAGTGCCAAAGTTCTCACAGGCAAGGATAAAATGCCCATATCTCTTACCAACTAGGGAAGGGCCAATTTTCTAGGTAGACTAATAATCACAATAGCAACTACAATAATGCAAGTGCTAATTGTATATTAGATACTGTGTTAAGCATTTTATACTTATCACAGGAAATCTGAGCAATACCCTTGTATTTGAGGTACTTCTGTTAGCCCCATTTTAGAGCTAAAATAGTACCTGAGGATTAGGATTAAATAACTTGTCGAAAATCACATAGCCAGGAGGTGAAAGAGCTGGATTTAAACCTAGAGTAAATGAGTCAAATAGGAGGTTGAGACTCAAAGGTTCATAGTCTCTTTCTCAGATGGACTATGGTAATAGGCCAAAGGCTTTAGTTGAACACCTGTTGCTCTCCCAGAAGCTGAGAATACTTTCAGCTGAACTGAAATAAAGGTGCAGTAAATTGCAAATTCAACACAGACCCTTAGGTTACAAAAACCATTAGTCTGTACAGCACCATTTTGTGGGCCCAGGGACCCTGAGCCACAGGGCTTTGAAAGATTTTTTAATGCAATGTTAGTTTCTAAAAGGTTTTGTATGAGCTATCATATCTTCCCATCGGTTAAATATGAGCCAATATAAATCACCATCATCAGCTTAGCTTAGATACTGCATTCACTTCACAATTTGTTTATTGCTACAGGGAAAGTGCCTGTTTGATCACCACACCAAAAGGATGCATGCCATTGATGCTAAATTACATTTTTCAAATTAAATAAATACATACTCATAACATGATAGAGGGAGAAGCAATAGTAAACCAAAAAATATGTATACAGTGCAAGTTATAAAAGCCTATGTCACCATAAACCAAGTTTAAGGGAACACAGTAGTACAATCAAATCCATCCTTACAGAGATAAAAAATATCCTTTATTAAGTTAAAACAACATACTGGTGAATGAAAACTATACAGATGACATAAGAGAACAAGATTGTTGACACTCCCCTTAAGTCAGCAAAAACTTGTAGTCAAGAAGCCTCACAGGTGGCAAAATAAGCCATGTTCTTCTGGGAAAGTAATAAACATGCCTAACAACTTTAAAGGTTAAATAAAAACAAGGTTATCCTTCTGTTTTTTGTTCTGTTTTGTAGGCAAATGGCCTACTGTTTTGTGAGGCCATGGCTTCGGAAATTTGGGACTTGGAAGTTTTGTGTGTGTTTGTGCTTGTTTTGACTTGTTTTTTTGCTTTCTCTCTACTAAGGTGAAATTCACATATCATACAATTTACCATTTTATAGTGAACAATTCAGTGACATCTAGTACATTCACAGTGTATGCAACCACCACCTCTATCTAGTTTTAAAACATCTTCCTCACCTCAAAACAAAACTCTGTACCCATTTAGCAGTTACTCCCCACTGTGCCCTCCCTCTGGGCCCTGGCAACCACCAATCCACTTTCTGTTTCAATAAAGAATTTATGAAATGTATGCTTTGGCAAGTTTACCCTGAAGTTTTAAATATTTTTACAAGTGTTTATTATATAATCACTAAATAAAAGGGACAGACTTTCTAAATCAGGGAGATAGTACAATTTAGACTCAGATTTCCAATACAATGCCTCCACCATTTTTCTCTTATTTTTACCCACAATATAAACACAGAGAGTCATATACTCTGGATGTAAGTAACTGCTCATGCTACAACAGAGAAAGGTGGGAAGGCTACCCGGGTCATGAAAGTACAAAGACGATTCTGTATCCTTCCATGTCTATTCCAATTGTCTAGAATTTTGTGTGGCAGATTCTGACAGACACCATGTGGTCTTTCAAATGACATTCCTGTACCACACTTTACAAATGTCAAACCACCTCCCAAAACAACTGTGAGCTCAATTGTTAACCAGAATATTCTCTTACAGAAAACTATAAAAATAAAATCTGCTATCTTCTAGGTTCAATTCTCCCCAAAGGGTATAGAAAATAGTGGTTATTATATAAAACTTTCCTTTGTTGCCATCTCCATGTACAGATCATACTGTCATACCAGATATAAGTTCATGTGAAGGGAATGAAAAAGAACATGGCTAAAAGACATTCAATCACTCAACCTGGCAGAAGACACCTGGAACAATATCAGAAAATAATCGTAAATACTTACATAGTGCTTACTCTGCTCCTGGTACTGTTCTAAGCTTTATTATTTATTTATTTACCATATTTTATTTATTTATTTATTTTATTTAATGAGCTTATGTATGTTTTCACTTAATTTTCGTAACAATCATGCAAGAGAACTACTATCGTTATCATCCCCACTTTACAGAGACTAAAACTGAGACACAAAGAGATTAAATGACTTGTCAAGTCACACAGCTCCCAAAGCCAGGATTTGACCCAGGCCACTTGGCTCCAGTGTCCATCCTCTTAACCCCAAGGTCACACTACCACTCTGCCCAAGTAAAGACCCTCAGAGAAGCCCACTATTTAGCTGCTGAAGTACTCATGGAATAATTGATTACACCTTACAGAGTATAAAAAAGAGATTCCCATTTTATTTAGTGCCTTGAATTCGATGAGGAAGTTAGCTGAGCTATGGATGGGTCCTAATTTTATAATTAATTCAGAAAAGGTGTGTTTCTCACTGGCCAAAAAAAAAAATGAATAATAAATTTTCTCAGCACTCACCGAAAAAACAAACAACAACAAGAACAAAAAATGATTTAAAGAACGATTCGGCTTTAAAGTAAATCTGAATTCTACACAAAGAAGACTGTGAGATAATAGAAAATATATATATATATATACTGGTCTCTGCACCACCCCCCACCCCCCGCCCCACCTCGGTTCCTGGCACAGAGCTCCTAAAACCCTTGTAAATTCCTAAGTGATAAGAGCACTAGGAGCATCTTTTGTTCTAACGAGGCGACTCTGAGTGGGCTCCTGGATGGCTCCTGGATGAGGGATGGTCACCAGAAAGACCAAGCCATGATTAGAAGCTTGGACTTTTCGGCCCCTCCCCCATACACACTTCCCCAGAGAAGGGAGAGGAGCTGGAAATGATGTTAATAATAGATCATGCCTATGCGAGGAAGTCTCCATAAAATTGCAATGGCAGGGCTTCCCTGGTGGTGCAGTGGTTGAGAATCTGCCTGCCAATGCAGAGGACACGGGTTCGAGCCCTGGTGTGGGAAGATCCCACATGCCGCGGAGCAACTAGGCCCGTGAGCCACAATTACTGAGCCTACGCGTCTGGAGCCTGTGCTCCACGACAAGAGAGGCCGCAATAGTGAGAGGCCCGCACACCACGATGAAGAGTGGCTCCTGCTCACCGCAACTAGAGAAAGCCCTCGCACAGAAATGAAGACCCAACACAGCCATAAATTAATTAATTAATTAATTTAAAAAAAATCGCAATGGCACAGGATTCAGGGAGCTTCCAGGTTGGTCAACACATCCACATACGAGGAGGGTGACACAACTCCACAGGGACAGAAGCTCCTGCACTTGGGAACCCAGACCTCACCCTATGTATCTCTTCATCTGGCTGTTCATCTGTATCCTTTATCATATCCTTTAGTAAACTGGTAAACATAAGTAAGTGTTTCCCTGAGTTCTGTGAGCCACTCTAGTAAATTAATCCAACCCCAGGACGGGGTCATGGGAACCTCTGGGTTATAGCCAATCTGTCAGAGCACAGGTGACAACCTGGACTTGCAGTAGGCATCTGAAGTGGGGACAGTCTTGTGAGACTGAGCCCTTAACCTGGGGATCTGACACTATCTCCAGGTAGTGTCAGAATTGAGTTAAACTGTAGAACACCCAGCTAGTGTCACAGAATTGTTTGGGTGGGGAAAAAATCCACACATCTGGTGTCAGAAGGGCTATGAGTGTGGACGGTGGTAGTAGTGTGAATGTAAAGGAGACAACAGGAAAGAAAGACACAGGAGGTGGAGAACAGGGTTTTTCCCCACTCAGAAGGGAAAGACTGGACTTCCCTGGTGGTGCAATGGTTAAGAATCCGCCTGCCAATGCAGGGAACATGGGTTCAAGCCCTGGTCTGGGGAGATCCCACGTGCCGCGGAGCAACTAAGCCCTTGTGCCACAGCTGCTGGGCCTGCGCTCTGGAGTCCACGTGCCACAACTACTGAAGCCCGCGCACCTAGAGCCCATGCTCCGAAACAAAAGAGGCCACCACAATGAGAAACCCGCACGTGGCAACGAAGAGTAGCCCCCGGTCGCCGCAACTACAGAAAAGCCCGCGCACAGCAACGAAGACCCGACACAGCTAACAATAAATAAATAAATAAAAATAAATTTAAAAAAAAAAAAAAAAGGGAAAGACTGCTTTTCCTAATACAAGTATATATTTGGTTCCCTGAATTTTCCATATCCTCTCATCTCCACTATATCCCTCTTTGCTCTAACTTGCCCATAAGATTCTAAATATTCTACCATACATGCAACCCTGCCTCAAGCAGTTTTGAAAGCTTTTGAGTAAGTCACAGAAGAAAGCAAAAGGTGACAACTGTAATTTACAAACTACAATACTGCCTGGCAACATAGTAGATACAGTCGTTTTTTGGATTTTATTTAACTGCTAGATAGAAGAATCTAAGAATAGCCTAGAGAGATACATGCTGTAGAATTGCAGTACTCCAGCACCCGATAAATTCAGTTTTAAAAAAACTGGTGCACTATTTTAAGGATATCCCAGGCATGTATTTTCATGTTTTGATTGACTGTTCGAGCGTCATGTTGTCTAATTTCCCAAGATCACCATCAATCTCCAAAATCCCTTTCCATCCTTTCCCAATACTCTCCTTCACGTTCCCTATGTTCTAGATCAGGCCTATCCAAAGAATTTTCTGTGATGAAGCAAATGTATTGTATCTGCACTATACAATACAGTAGCCATTAGCCATCTATGCCTACTGAGCACTTGAAATATCGCTGGTTCAACTGAGGATCTAAAATTTGAATTTTATTTCATTTTCATTAATTGAAATTTAAATAGCCAGATGTGGCTAGTGGCTACCATATTGAACAGTGTATCTCTAGACAAAGAGACCAACTTGTCCTTTCTTACCCTTTCTCATTTATTCCATTAGTATTTATTGTCCATCTGCTCTGGGCCATGCATCATGCTAGGCTCTGGGCATATAATGGTGAACAAGACACCTCTGACCTTATCAATGCTGAGGGAGACAGCTATCCTCAATTACAACAAACAAGTTCTTAATTTCAAATCATAGTACTGCATGTCATCAATTGTAAGATGTTAAGTTTTTCATATATTAACATTTCCAGAATCAGGGTGTATGCCTTGTACCAATGGCATCTTACAACCACTGCCACACAGGCCAGTCGTGGCAAACTGTCATCGCCTGCACATACAGGAACTCAGTCATTATTCCAGTGGCATGACCAGAAAAAAATGCAACCCCTCAACATTTCAGCCAACAAATTACAGAAGGGTCATTTAAAGAAAGTATATGAGTCCGGGTTATTATTGTTCAATTAACACCTTCTGGTAAGATCAAGAAAGCACTTCCTGTTGATACCTCCTGATAAAGTCAAGATGACACCTGGAACAAAACTCACAAATTTGGGATCTGTGGCTTGGAACAAAATTCAAAAGACAAGAGTAGAGCACTCTGTTAAGAATTGCTACATTACCGAAGCACTCGAAGGTACAAGGATAACACTTTGGAAGAACATGGACATCATCAACCCTACATAGTTTAGTGATTCACAAGACTCAGATTCTAAATTTTAAAACCTATCTGAAATACCTTACTCAACTTATTTTGTTTATATTTTCCTTTTTACAAATGCACAAGAATAAAATATGATGAAATCCATGTCTATATAAATCTAAAAGAACTCTCAATAAGGATGAAATTTAAATTACGAAGAAAAGACATTGTATCATGGATTAATTGGGAGTGGGGCTTTTCCCTTTCCTAATAATACATAAAATAGTTGATTATTTTTCAATATATGGCATCGCAAAAGCAATGAAATTTGATAAATGCAATACTCAAGTGTTCATACTTCCAATCCTTTTTTTTGACACTTTTCCCTCTACCTGGAATGCCCTTCTTATTCATCTTTTTATTCCAGGTAAGATGCCAACTCATCACTGATCTTCATGTATTTTCCATAACAATTAATTTTTCCCTCTCCTGAATTCTCAGAGTACCTTCTCAAGACCTACTATGGAGCACTTGGTACTTCCTTTGTTGTATTATAGTTACCTATGGGTGTTCTTAGCTCCCTCAGCAGAGTACCGGGAGTCCAGACTCCTTAAAGGCCAACTGCATGTCTTATTCAAACCTTATGTACCAGTTGGGATACTTGTTTGCCCACTGGAGTATTTAGCGAATGTACCAAGGCCTCTACAGCATATAATGACACGAAGATACCCCACAGAGTGATGTAATGTCCTTCAGACTTGAAATATGGCAGATGTTATTTAATAGTAAATTTCTGATTGTGTCAATATGCAGCATGGATGAGATAAACTGAGAATCTTTCCGACCAACACATGCAATGGTCTGGGAGCAATGCCATGAAGATGGTGGGTCTCAGGGCTATGTTCAAAGATCCCACAGGGTTAAATATAGGTAATTGAACACATTTTTGTGTAAAAGGGATTATCTCTGCTTCTTCCCAAAAGCCCAAAAGTTAAAAGTAAAGGGATTAACACTAACAAACCCAAAATACTAACAAGTCTGGTAAAGGAAATCACAGTAAATAAGGTTAACAAATTTTGGAAGCTGATAAGCAGATGGTCAAGAAAATTTTCAGGAATGAGAAAAAAAGCCTCCATAGATGAAGTGTAGCACAGGGCTAACAATAGAGGGCTCTGAAGGGGGCGTGGGGGAGGAGGGATAAATTGGGATTGACATATACACACTACTATATATAAATATTGTAGATAACTAATAAGGACCTACTGTATAGCACAGGCCTATATGGGAAAAGAATCTAAAAAAGAGTGGATATATGTATATGTATAACTGATTCACTTTGCTGTACAGCAGAAAACAACACAACATTGTAAATCAACTACACTCCAATAAAAACTACTTAAAAAAAAAAAAGACTAAATAGAGTCCCAGGTCCCCACCTTCTAGCAAACACAGGATAGGCAGAGATGAGTTTACTTCTGAACTGGAGGAGCTCTGGGTTCCACGCAAAGCTGAGGTATAATTAAAACAAAGGAATACTGCACAAGGGGCCCCCAGCCTCCCTCTCTCACTCAGCTCTGACAATATCCCCTCCAAAAGTGGATCAGTGAATTCCTCTTCAGGGAAAATAATAAGCCTCTTAAAAATAATTACTGTACTAGCTATTTTAAAAGATAATATTTTTTGCTGTTCTATACATACATATATACAGGTGCTTATATATACACATATATTCAGAAACACTTGAGATCCAATTTGAAGTTTGAAATTTATATACATTTTATATATTTTATAATTATATATATATATGTATATACATACATATCCCACTAAACAGCTTGCAGAGTTTTACAGGTAATAAGTGCTCAGTAAATATTTGTTAAATTTAAACAGAAAACTTCAAAGAATACAATATTTACCGCTATGTATCCAGACATGGAGTTTGATACTTAACAACCAAAAACTGTTCAGCCAAAACTTTCTGACTCCAACTAAAAACCAAAAACAAAACCAAAGTGGCCATGAGTATTTACTGTGTTCACAGTGAACATATAGCACAGTTCCTTCCCTCAGCTCCCTCCAGGGTGCGGATCTCATAGTCAAAGATGATGGTTTGATGATAGGTGCCTACATGATCCAAACAAATCTATCAGATCTTCTGCAGGCCTATTTAGCAACATTACAACCACTTTATAAAAACAGTTATAAGTAAAGATTTAAGTTTAAAAATTTGTTAAAGTTTTTGAAATTTTTCTAATATGTTTTCTTTTCCTCAGATAGAATTCAACCAATTGCATTAGAGGTTGTTACTGCAAAATAGGTAAGCATGGTAATTTAGTACTTAAGTATATAGAAATGTTTTTACAAGACAGAAGTTGGAAAATATGCTACTTTACTTCCATAATTTTTAAACATCCCCTAAAAAGAAAATGGCCCAGTCTAGATTAATTTTATGCTGTCAGTTCTGGGAAGACATCTGCGGTTTTCATCATTATCCATTAATATTAGCTGTTGATAAGCATCACTAAGTGATTTTAAGGTTTTATAAAGCAAATGAGGCCTTGGGAGTTCTCCGCGATGCTGTGCATCTACCAAGGGTTGGCAACAGTTCAGGAATGGGGTAGCCAAATAGCTGACCCCTTTTCTTTAAGCAAACAGAAGTACAGCAGAAGGAGAGCAGCAATACAGAGGAAAGCAGAAGCCAAGAATCTTTTTTTCCCCCATAGATGAGATCAGCTCCACTTAGGGAATAAACTTTTACGTTATGATGCAGGGTTGGAAAAAAATTCTGAAACAAAGGGTATGTCCAAGGAGGGCAATTATAGCTGATCCTTACAGCAGCCTTGCCAGCTAGGTATTTTCACCTCCACCTAACGCCCAAAGAGAATGAGTAAGAGCCCAGACTACCAGTGACTGCCTTGAAAATCCTCTCCCTTCACCCTTGACAGCTGGTGTGCTGAGACCCAGCTGAGGCTCACTTCCCTTTGAGCAATCACGCAGAAACAGCCTCTCTGAACCTCGCCTGCTTCTCCTGGCTCCCCACTAAGGACTCCACTTCTCTAACAACCGTCCAGGTAAAGGCTGCTCATCGTACCTGATCCCTCAGAGCTGAGAATGGTGCAGGAGACGCCTCACTCCATAATGCCTCTTCTAAACCATTACTCCTGCACCCTTTCAGAAAGTCACTGTCCCTACCTGGGACATGCCACCTGGTACACTACCTCTGGCTTTCTGTGACTCCGTCATTTACCTACCTCCAAGCCAAACCCATCAAAGAAGACTTTGGTATGAGGATCACCATACTCTACTCTGTAGACTGCTGGAAGAATGACGCCAAAGAGAAAGTGGGTGGGAACCAAAGTTAACTTCTACTTTGCCATTTTGCCTGTGGCTCTAGTTCAATCATCACTTTAGATACCATGAGAACCACCTGTGACTTGGAGTGCTATCAGCTTTGGCACCTGTACCAGTTTGCTAATGACTAAGCTGTACAATAGTAAAGTATCTGGATTTAATTATATATCATAAAGTATAGAAGTTTAAGTTTCTAATATCCAACAATATTTGGAAAAGTTAGTGTTTTTCAATATTATCAGTAACTTTGGTATAACAAAGATATGACTAGATTCAAACTATCACCCACCATCTGACATGGTACCATTTCAAGACCCAGGGAGGTGGCTGGGCAAGGATTATAAAAGAGTAAAGGTGGCCAGAAAGTAGCAGGAGACAGTGGGGAGACTTCAAAGGCTGCCTCACACAATAACAACCCCTCCCTTCCCCTCAAATACTCTTTATTTGGGGCTTTCTGCCCTGAGGTGTTATTGACTCCTAATAACCTAAAATATTACCCTTTCCTGGCCATGGCTCTAGTCAAGTTCTATGAAAATGTCTATTTCTGCTTCTCATAAACATCCTAACATCCATATTTCTTATGTCTGTAAATTCTAGTCTTCAGGTCTTAGCTCAAAACTTCCAAACATTCCCTACTTGAAAAAAATCAAATCGTATGTATGGTCTTATGGTGGGGACAGAGAATGACATATATGTTATATACTTATAGACACACATTTAACATAGCAGCCTACTGGGCAAGGATAATCTTTTAATATTATCACTAAACATAGCACTATAAAAACATTAAAATTTTATTAAACCTGTATTATCAAGGAAGGTTATATAATTACTGCAAACTAAAAGGACTTCTTGGTCTTTATTCAGAAATTTATTATTAATTCCAATATAAACTTTCCATTCCTACAAGCTATTATTTTTTCAATTCTGAAATTATATTTAAGATATATGTAAGAATTATATTTTATATATATATATATAAAGATTGCCTAACTCAACTTCATCAACATCACATTTTACTAATTGCATTGTTTACTTGAATTTCTTATTCAAAACAGCATTTGATTATTCACAATAATGTTGTTCAATTTTAACTGAATCCTCAAGCAAACCAGCATGCAGCTTCTCAGTTTGTATGGTAATTCATCAATACATTCATTATGCATTTCTTATGGACAGGACATGAATTCAAATGAGAGATATGGTTGAAGGTATGCCTACTTTTCTTTAGGCAGAAAAAAGGAGGAGAAATAAAATACATATACAAAGAGACTTTTTTCTAAGTCCAAATGCTTTAAAATATCATTTTAATTACTTTTAATTTTAAAAGGCACCTGTACTCTAGGGAATTAAAAACATAAATCTGTCTGTACATGAGAGAGTGACATTTTTATCTACATTCAAGGGGTGGATGACCTGAATCCCACAACAGTTAATTAGTCGATCCAAGATCACAGATGCGTTAATGAGAATCTTCCAGAACCCTAAAGGCCAAACACCTTCCTTGTTCAGTGCAGTTTCTGTGACTTATACCATACATTTTTACATTTATAAAAGTAATTAGAAGAACTACCATTACATTGTCATAGAATTTGTATGCTATCAGCAGTTGCAAACTAACAGCTAGAGCAGAACTCTGCTCTACATTTAGAAGTGTTTTTGGTTTTGTTTTTGGCCAGCAAAGTATATGTGGTTTTTTGTTAACGGATTTGGATACCTTTAGGCCAGGATATACTGCCCAGTCCACCAGAATCCTTGCCGCTGCCTAAGGTCTTACCTGACAAATTCACTCTTTCACATGGCCTACTGATGCCGAAGGCCTTTGAACTTACCTCCCTGATCTATACAGACTATATACTCTATTTCCAAGTTTAATCTTTATTGCCATTTCTTACTTTTAAAGCCATTTCTTACTTTTTAAAGTTTTCTTATTGTCATTCATTCAACCTTCCAACCCAGTCTCTCTATCATAAATGCATCTTGTCAAATGTATTCATTCAGCAAATATTTATTGTATGGTCTAGGTACAGCTGATAGCCAATAAAATAGGGAAACAAAGTATCCTGTTCTCCTGGGGTTCTAGTGTAAAAGACATATAAAAATAAATGCTGATTAATGCTCCGGGTGGGGGGAGAGATGCTATTCTGAAGAGGATATCAGGAAGGCCTCTCCGAGGAAGTGATATTTTGAGCAGAGATGTGAATATAAACTAGGCATGAGTCACATGAATGCCTGGGGAAGAACAAGTACAAAGGCAACAAGACAGGAACCTACTTAATACACTTGCAGAACAACAAGAAGGGGCATAAAACACGGACAAGAGATGTAGGAAACTAGGTCAGAGAGGTGGCCAGGGTCAAGTTTACCCATGGCCTTGTAGGCCACAATGAAGACTTGGAATTTGCTCCAAGTGTGATAAGAACTACTGGAGATTTTTATCAGGGGACTGAGAAAATCTGACTTGATACTTCTAAAAAATAAATTCTGGCTGCCATGTTTAGAATAGACAGAGAGAACCATCTAGCAGCCTACTGCATTGACCCAGATGAGAGATGAGTAGATTAGACTCCTTGTTAATGGTCCAGGGATGGGCTACACCTTGGTGCAGGATGTGACAAGTGTTCAAATTTGGGATATATGTTGAAGGTAGAGTTTACAGGATTGGATGATATGAGATTAGAGAACAATAGTTGAGTAAAGATGACTCCAAATGTTTATAGCCTGTTGAACGATTGTGTCTGTTCCTGACATGAGGAAGGCTGGAAGAAGAGAAGGTTGGGGAGTGGAATCAGGAGTTAAGTTTTGGTCAAGTGAACTGTGAGATGCCTATTTGACACCTAGTGGAGATATAGCATAGACAAGTAAACATACAATTCTGGAATTCAAATGAGAAGATGGGCTATAGGCATATATTTGAGCTTACACAGATGGTATATAATGCCATGAAAACGGAAAGAAACACCTAGGGAGTGAGTGTACATAGAGAAGAGGTCTGAGAACTGAGCACTCCCAAGATCATGTCACAATTTCAAATTAAGGAGGAAGAGGAGTGTCCAGCAGAGAACACTTAGGACTGGCCAGGGCAGCAAGAGAACATGAAGTCCTAGAAGTCAAGTGAAGAATAAGCTAAAGTTTACAGCAGTGAACCAGCAGCAGCATCAACTGGGAACTTGTCAGAAATGCAAATCTCAAACCCCACCTCAGACCTACTGAGTCTGAGGGCTGTGCTTTACCCAGGCCCCCAGAATGTTTTGACATATACAAAAGTTTGAGAACCGAAGAAACTCAGTATAGAAACAAAGTAAAGGCAATACTTAAAAGGATATGGTCCCCAGAATTGTTTGCTAAGACTCAAACTGAATACATACACATGTAAACTCTATGAGCTGTGCTAGATTTTAAAGTACTTTTTTCTTTCGCAGTATCAAGTGATGCTTATCTAACTAGCAGTTTTGTGGAACAAATATCTTTAGAAGTCTCCCTTCATTTTAATTTTCACCAGATTTGTCTTATCACAGATAGTAGCTATTGTTTCAAGGAACTTACTTCCCACTATTTCTTTTGCAAACAGACTTCACTCCCTTTTACAAGCAGATCTTACCACTCTGCTCCCTTTCCCACTATCCTCAACCACATTAAGGTTCGCTTTACAGGTTGGAACACAAAACAAACTCACATGAAAGAAATTTTCACATAGGACAAACTTTAAATTCTTATGTATTTTAGATCACTGGTTCCCAAATCTACCTGCTCATCAAAATCACCTGGGGAGTTTTAGGGGTTTTGGGGTTTTTTTTAGTAGACTCCTGGGCTCCACTCCAGACCTATCTCAAAACAGAATTTTGGAACTAGGGCTCAAGAATCTAAATTTAAAATAAATTTTTATATAATTTTTTGAAAAACCTTTCCAGTTGATTTTGAAGATTAGCTGAGCTTGGGAGCCACTGTTATAAGCTGTAAACAATTTAGAAATTCAGGAACCATAAATCTGTCAGGACTGAGCAGTAAGGGAAAGCTCTGTGGCATAAGTGGGATTTGACCCAGCAGAACAGGCCATCAAATGTAGCAGACTATAAACTGACAGGCAGGGCAAGGGCATGAGTTTTCCAGAAATGAGCGATAATCTGACAAAAGTAAGAAGCAACACAAGCTGGTACATTTGTGGTCCTAGGAGATGATGAGACTCACCAGAAAGCAGAGAGGGTGTAGTGAGAAATGACAGGAAGTAAGTTAGACAGGGAAGCACCTTACAGTTAATTTCAACAAGTAATAGTAGTTCAAGCTTCAAGATAGATGAGTGTGACACAAAGAACAGAATAAAGGGAGTCATGACCCGCCCTGAGTTTTAGCCCAGCTCTGAACTAGCTAAAGCCCCTACATAGGTGATGCTAGCTATGACTCTGGGCAAAAGGAGACTTTATACAGATTTGTGATTCTCAGTAAAATAAAAAGACAGACCTAAATGGCATCTAAGATTTCTTGCAGATCTAACCTTTATGATTCCATTTTTTTTTTAATTCAAACACTTCCAAGTTTTGTTTAGCTTCTTTTTTTTAAATTTATTTATTTATATATATATATATATATATATTTTTTTTTTTTAGTTGTGTTGGGTCTTTGTTTCTGTGCGAGGGCTTTCTCTAGTTGCGGCAAGCGGGGGCCACTCTTCATTGCGGTGCGCGGGCCTCTCACTATCGCGGCCTCTCTTGTTGCGGAGCACAGGCTCCAGACGCGCAGGCTCAGTAATTGTGGCTCACGGGCCCAGCTGCTCCACGGCATGTGGGATCCTCCCAGACCAGGGCTCGAACCTGTGTCCTCTGCATTGGCAGGCAGATTCTCAACCACTGCGCCAACAGGGAAGCACCTATGATTCTGTTTTGAAGTCCTACTATTTCATCATTTCCAATGAGTCCCTTTAGGCATTCTTTGTTGTTCTTTGAATTTTACTTCTCTCCATTATGGAGAGAATAAAGTGCCAAGTAATGTGGGCAATGGCGGGTGATTTTCTTCATTAATCTCACAATGGGAAGTCTTGCATCTACATTCCAATAGCAATCAACTTGGAACAACACGCACCTTTCTCCAAGGTTTGCTCTAGAGACTTTGGACCTTAATACAGATTTTTTTGACCGAGATAAAGCCTTACAAAAACACAAAAAGATGGATTCATATGCCACATCGACCTAGAAGAATAAAACTCTGCAACAAATGTGTTAGATAAATCTGATGTGACAAGCACTTCTGTGGTAGTAGCCATTTTACCCAAGGGACTTAGTGATAAATGAAGACTAATATACTCAGGGAAAAGAGACTACAACCTTCTATTTCCAAGTACACTTGGCACAAACCAAAATCAATTTTCTCCTCTCCTTAAAGTTAGTTCCATCTGTCAAGATCCATCCCTCTTTGGCCTCATCTCCAGCCATGTCCCTTTTCCATCATATTATTTAATGACTACCATTGCAAATCACAGAGATGAAGATTCAACAGAAGATAAAATGTTGTTGTTGAAATAGAGAATTTGATATTATTCACTTTAAAACTGTCTTGCTGAGAGGTCATGAGATTATTCCTATGATTCCAGGAACAATTCTTTTATGATTTTCCGTGAAGTACAGAATAATGTCCAAAGGAGATTTCAAGGAAAAGGAATTATGATGAAGGTGTACAAACGAAGCAAAAAGCAAGATGAAGTTAATAAAGCCTCTTTTCCTTAAGTCTGTTTAGTGCTATAACTCTGTACTATGTTAGGAATATCTGATGGCTTATCCAAGTTCCAAATAAAAGACTCACAGGATAAAACCTGTAGAGGAAACAGAATGATTTACTCGGGAAGCCCAGTTCTATTCCTCTTATATGATGTGTGCCCTGACAAATGATCTTTTTAAAAGTAGTGCCAGGATGTAGTGGAACCTGACTTCCTATTAAAAAATCCCCAGGTAAAGACCCCCTGTACCAAACTCTTAATTGTTCACTGACATGTTTATTAGGTTTAGGGGTTTAAAAACATATATATTTTTTAAATTATAATAATATTATATCCACATTATATATATTATTGATTTATATAAAATAAAGTTTCAAAAGCTAACAAGCTGGTAGATAAAGGAAATATTGCAAAACAATAAAAGCCAGTATATATCTATTACAATGAACATAAAGCTGACCTCAGATGTGGTGAATAATGGTCTTTCTTAGCTGTAAGTCATCAGATAGTTTTGTAGAAAATCAGATTTGAAGTAGACTTTGAGGGATCAGCAAAGCTAAAGACCTTAATATTTTGAGGGTACCCTCTGAGTATCCTGTCAATTATACCATCTCAGTGGATCTCACATTTGTTCCCTTCTCTCCAGCTGCTCTGCCGCTGCCCTAGTTGCAGCCATCATCATCTCTCACCTCAATGCCTGCAACAGCCTCTTTTCTTCTTCCACTTTGGCCCAATCCAACCCACTGATTGTGTCTGCCCACTTTCTGTCCTGGAATATACCAAGTGCTTTCTACCTCATTGCCCTTGTCTGTAGTTTTTACTGCTGTAGAATGTTTGGCGCATAGTAGCTACCCAATAAATATGTGTTAAATCAATGAATAATTGTTTCTTCTTCTAGTTTGTGAGCTCCACAAGGTCAGAGACCATGTATGTTTTATTTCCCACTCTATTCCCAGAAGCCTGCATAGCATATAACAGATAGTAGGCCTTCCATAAATAGTTATTGAAGGAAAAAAGGAAAGAGAGGGAGGGAGGGAGGGAGGGAAAGACTAAGCAAACACCAAATCTGCTGCATGAGTTTTGCTTTAAGGACGTGTTATTATCCTTGTCACAATTATAATAATTCTTAGTTCCCTTTGGAAGCATATAATAATACTATGACTCATTGTGGAATAAAGATAGGAACGCCTATGTTGGTATTTGCCCTATTAAAGTTGTTCTATAACTAGTATCTATTTGACTAAATGTGCTGTTTTGAAAAATAATGAACAGTAATAAAAATTCTATAATTGCACCTAAATTAGCCCCAAAGCATTATCACTAATACCTACTGTCTGTACTTTCAAATGCTAACTAATAACTAAATATGCATGTCTTCAGTCATTTTAACAAGGCTTTTACTTGAATATTAAAAAGACAAGGTACGTGATAGAAACTATCTTATTAACATCCATGAACAGTAGTTTGATTCCTATAAAATAATTGCATATACTCAGAAACATCATGTTTCTAATGCTGGAGGTAATATTACTTCAGTGACACTATCGAAATGAATTGTTCTTTTTTTCATTACAGCTAGACATATGTCATTATCTGTTGGATTTAACAAACATGCACCATCGAAGCTGTTTCATATTTAGTACCCCAGGGTATACCATGTAGTAATAATATATTATGAAAAGAAAATTGTTTTACACTCTTTCTTGTAAATTATTCTCTCTTTCCCATTCTCCATGTGTTGAGATTTATTTAAAGTTACATTTTTTAAGCATAGAGATGTGCATGGCACTTGATCAAAGTTAATAACAAAATTATACTTTGTTAGCTTACTAGGAACTTATAATACAGTATAAAACAATGTAAACAGAGAAAACAGGTTGAGAAGTTCTTTTGGTTTTGGGGGGTTTTTTTGGTGTAATATCAAGAGAGCTGCAAAGACCTCTTTGGGGTAAAGAATTTAAAAGCATATTATATACTTTGTGGGGTATACATAAGATCTGCAAAGTATAAGTTTGGCTTCATTCAACACAATAGAAATTTCAATTTCATAAAGAATTCCATCAACTATTTTTCTCAAATCAGAAAAACAAAAACTGAATTTACTATAAGATAAAAATAAATGCAACTTGAATGAAGGAAATTGGAACTAAAGTTTCCTAAAATTAGATACTCTGTGGTTTTAAGAGTACTGATCCAGAAGCAAGGCTTCTCCAAGGATAGTACACTGCCATCTTAGAAGGAGTTATTTCTCTGGGATGATAGTTGAACTAAATAATTCTCTTTGCTGTCAATTTTTATGATTATTTTGATTGATCTTCTGTTGATATGTTAATCATACAGTCCTATTATAGCAAACTATACAGTTTCATTCTTTGCTTTTCTTCCTGACCATTAAAAACAACAGCGTACATGATTTTCTAAAATTCAGTAAGTTTACAAATTAGTCTTTCTATACCAATTTTAATAACTTTCTTCTAACTAGTGAGAAAATTGAAAAATATAGAAGAGCTCTAAAATATCACCATTATTCTGCCTCCAAGAGTTAATCACTGGTAACACTTTCACATATCCTTTTCTACTTAATGCATTTTAAATAGTCATTCATGCAATAAATCAACAAATATACATCAATGCCTGCTACGTGTTTGTCATTATTCTAGGTATTAGCAATACTACTATGACCAGGACAGTTAGGATGCCTGCTCCCATGAAATTAACATACTGGTAATAGAGATAGATTAAAAACACATATAAATATATAACATAGTAGTGTAAGTACTCTGAAGAAAAAAGATTTCAGCTAAAAAGTCTCATCTGCAGAAATGGGAACACTGGGAAAGGAATACATTGAAGGGAATCAAGAGTCTGGTTTTAGACATGTTCAGTTTACAAGGATTATCAGACCATCTGGGTATTTATAGTACCATATTGTTTTTAATGGTTTGTGATCTGCTTCTTCTCTTGGCCTTTTATGGGTATTTTCCCTTTTCTTTTTTTTTTTTTTTTTTTAATTTATTTATTTATTTTTGGCTGTGTTGGGTCTTCATTTCTGTGCGAGGGCTTTCTCCAGTTGCAGCAAGCGGGGGCCACTCTTCATCGTGGTGCGCGGGCCTCTCACTATTGTGGCCTCTCTTCTTGCGGAGCATAGGCTCCAGACGCGCAGGCTCAGCAGTTGTGGCTCACGGGCCCAGTTGCTCCGCAGCATGTGGGGTCTTCCCAGACCAGGGCTCGAACCCGTTTCCCCTGCATTGGCAGGCAGATTCTCAACCACTGCGCCACCAGGGAAGCCCTCCCTTTTCAAAATACATATTTCTATATGGTAATCTTAAAAAGTTACCTAGAAATCCACCTATTGCTGAATACTTGTTTCTTTTTTTATAACTATAAATAACTGTCAGCAGAAATTCTTTGACATACATATTTATAAAAATGCCTGATTATTTTGTTATAGTAATTCCTAAACAGAGAAATATTTGGTTGAAGGATATGCACATTTTAATGTTTTTTGCTTATATTGTCACTTTTTTCTCTAGAAAGATTATGCCAATTTTCACACACACTAATTTGCCACTTAGTATTTTATCTTTTCTTCAAAAAACAATAAAGTATTTTTTTGCTATGTTTGATATATTATAAAAATTATAGCTAAAATTTATTGAGAAATTATTACTTGGCAATGCTGTGCTATACACTTACATGTATCATTTCACTTGAAAGTTAAGAAATCTGAAGTTTTAAACAGCTAAATAAATTGCCAAAGGTCACTCAGCTATTAAGTCAGAGCTTAGATTTAAATTCAAGCCATCTGATTTCATAACCTTTTTCTATTAAATCACGACACTATAAGCAATTTAATTAACTGATGGTTGATGATTGGCAATTTGTGTTTGACAACTGTGATATTAATATATTTATGTTTATAGGGTTTTTTGTAATTTTGATGCTCTCAATTTATACATGCATTTATTTGTTCTATACCATAATAGACTCTATAGAAATGATGTTGAGTGAAAACTGACAGGAGCTTTCACCTCACAGAGAACACAGCGCAGAGCAGGAAAGATAGTAAACTCAGGTTAGAGAAAGAACTATAGGAAGGGTCAAGCAAAGATTTGTTTTTTAAATCCGTTCCCAGTACTGACAACTCTGGAAGATCAGGGCCAGGTCTGTTGCTTGAAAGGACCCTGGGCTGGACTCTATAATAAAAGTTGAAGAACCCTAAGCCCTGTGGCTCAACTGGAAACCCTACTCTTAACTCCTAAAAGTCAAATCTGAGTTATGGAGCAGCCACAGGACAAGTGTATTGTTCCAAGGCAGGGATTAGGGTATAATGAAGTGGCTTCCTGGGTTGGAAGGTGTAATGATTAATTTTATATGTTAACTTGATGGGGCTAAAGGATGCCCGGATACCTAGTAAAACATTATTTCTGGATGTGTCTGCGAGGTCGTTTCCAGAAGAGATTAGCATTTAAATTGTTGAACTGAGTAAAGCAAATGGCCCTCTCTCCAGTGTGAGTGGTCATCACCCAATCTGTTGGGGGCCTAAATAAAACAAAAAAGCTGAGGAAGGGTAAATTCACTCTTTCTCTGCTTGAGCTGAGACATTCATCCTCTCCTACCCTCAGACAGTGGCGTTCCAGGTTCTTGGGCTTTTGGACTCACACTGGGACTTACATCATCAGCCCCCTGATTCTCAGGCCTTCCAACTCAGACTGAATTATACCACTGGCTCTCCTGGTTCTCCAGCTTGCAGATGGCAAATCATGGGACTTCTCAGCTTCCAAACCCATGTGAGCCAATTCCTATATTAAATTTCCCCATATATATATTGATATATTCTATTGGTTCTGCTTCTCTGGAGAAGTGTGACTAATACAGAAGGGCATAAAAATATGAGCATGTGGAAACTAGCAGGACTCCCACCCAGCAGGCCACATGAACCAGCAGACCCAGGGTGCACCTTCGTGTGGGATAAGGAAAGCACACAGTAGGTCATCCACTTTACCAAGATACCCTCTGCCCTCTCTAGTTAACAGCTTCCTTTCTACAGACCCACTAACCTGCAGGCGTCTTGCATTTCCACAGCTTGGAAAAGTAGCATTTTACAGAGAGGAAAGCAGAGTCCCTAAATCACCAAAATGACCTTTGATCAATCACATCATCAGAGACTGAAAAACATGCAATTAGAAATGATTTCCTGGGGAAAAAAAAAACAAACTGAAAAATCCCAGGAAGGGAACACAGAAGGTGTTAACTGAACAAACAGCTAAAAGAGCAGACCTGAGCATCTTCAACACACTGAGGAGTTGTTCTTATCAGCTGCTTAGTGTGAAGAAAATCCAGGTTTTCCAGAAGATCACTGTATAGTCTCTACAGTGTTGTATTTATACCTATCTAGCTAATGTAGAGTCAAGTGTATGTAGTTTCATTAGAAAACATGAATTCAATCATTCTCATCTAATCCTTTTGTCGGCTTCGTAAAATCCAAACTAAGAACTCCCCCCACACAACTATTCTTTTTTAATACAGATTCCCGAACAATGAAGTTCAAGATTCTGGCACCTAAAATGAATAGAACCAGATGCATAACCTCTCTCACAGAATGTTGTCTTCAGGTTTATTTCTCCTGGGCATGCGGAACTACCCTTTCATATGCGTCATTTCATTTCTTCCCTACAACAGTCTCATTGGAAAAGATATGCTGGAATAGATATTATTAAGCTCCCATTAAGAAAGAGGAAATTGAGACTCAAAATGGATGACTTGTCCAAGGTCACACAACTATTAAGTGAGGCCTGGAACCCTGGTTCCTGTTCAACCACAATGCCAGTTCTTTTTCATTTCATCAGACTTTATGTTCTTCATCATGATTTTGAAGTTTAAAATAAAAGCATTATATTGGGACTCTCAAGTTCAATAAGCTTATCATCAAACTTGCTTTTAAATTAGAGGTACCATAGCTTAGACTTGGATCTTGCATTGTTGGGGAATGTATCTTTTGGTATTAGAAAGATCTGTGTTTTTTAAAATTTATTTTATTTTATTTGTTTTTATTTTTGCCTGCGCTGGGTCTTCGTTGCTGCACACGGGCTTTCTCTAGTTGTGGTGAACGAGGGCTACTCTTTGTTGCGGTGCACGGGCTTCTCATGGCTGTGGCTTCTCTTGTGGTGGAGCATGGGCCCTAGGTGCGCGGGCTTCAGCAGTTGTGGCTCGCGGGCTCTAGAGCACGGGCTCAGTAGTTGTGGCGCACGGGCTTAGTTACTCCGTGGCATGTGGGATCTTCCCGGACCAGGGCTCAAACCCAAACCGATGTCCCCTGCATTGGCAGGCAGACTCCTAACCACTGCGCCACCAGGGAAGCCCAAGATTTGTAGTTTTGTTTCAATTATTTCTTTCACACTGCCTTTTTCTAATAACCTTAGTCCCTGTCCCTTCTTTGCATACTATTTGTTTACTAGTGGGACCAATATTGAAATTAGGCAGTAACCTCTTCTTCTACTTCCTCTCTTTCATTTCCAGAATAATTTGAAGTATACTTTTTAATTCTCAGTTAATAACTATAAAGCTACCAATAAGTTTACCCTGCTTACCATATATTCTTCTGCTTTTCCTGACATTTTTAACAGTTGTAATGTTTCGAAACACAATATATTGCCCCCCTTATGTCCATTATTTACTCTTAGTTCTACAGGCAAACATGTAGTGTATGTAGATCACTCTCAATTTCTTACCCAGTCATTTTTGTTACCTGAACTTGTTCTCTAGTAGATTCTATGGGAAGGCTTATAATAACAATATTTCCTGAGTTCTATTATATAGAGCTTTCCCAAGGATTTTATATTTGAAGGTCAGTATTTAACTGGACATAAAACGCTTGGCTCACATTTTATTCAAATATGTTACTCCATTATCTTCGGGCATAAAATTTTGATATCAAAAATTTTTATATAAATCTGACATTCTTTTCTTAATAAATGCCTTGGTCTTTTTGCCTAAATGACCAAAGAATTCCCTGCCCCCAATTCTACTTATGCTGTTTGATCATAGTTTGTATTATTTTCTTAATTTTTAAAAATCATTTTGAAATACTAGGTTAACATTTTCATGTTTTGTGGGCATTCTTTCTTTTCTGGAAGAGTATTATTCTCTCCATTTCTCTCTCTATTTTTTTTTTATAATAATAACTTACATGGAATGTGATCATGGTCCAATCTTGTTGCTCATGTGTAATAGGAGGAACGAGCCAGGAAAACTTTCCTAGCTTCACTCTCTATGGTTCTTTCTTCTGTTGTTAGCATGAAGTATTAAAAAATATGGCTGTGTATCTTCTGAGATATGCCACCCCTGCTCCCTCCTCCATTTTCTATCTGACATTTCTCTCCTCTGCCCTAGTATTCTTGTCCTCTCAATTTAGATTCTACTCCCAGCAGTTAACTCTGTAGAGTGGGGGTGAGGGGAGCTCTGTCCTAGAAGAGATTTAGTTGATTGGTATTATGAGTTCATCAGGCCCAGACCATTCCAGCACCATCCAATTTTACATAGTCACCTTATACTCATGTGTGAACTGGGAACTAGTAAAGCCTCCTCTCAGTTTTCATTGCTGTTTCTCAGTTTGGCTTTCCATGGTCACTGGGGACTCCTCTATTTGAGATGAATACCTATTGGTAATTTGTTCCCTGAAGTTCCATTACCCCTCCTCTGCTTCATTACACACAACTGCTGATCCCACTCTGGTCTTGCTGCTGTCTGTGGTTTGGCCTTATCCTTTTTTATTTCTGAGGTTTGTGGAGATAATTCGTTACTTCATTTTTTGGTAGATGTTGCCAATGAGTTTTGGTTTTGCTATCCTAATTGGTCTGTTTTTATGGGGGAAATTCAGGGAGTTTAAAAAACTACCCCACCACTGCTGCCAACTTTTCTCTGAGTTCTCTATCAGCATGCGTTTCCCTTCTTCTCAACCCCAATCCACATTATTCTCTATCCAGCACTCAACTGTTCTCTCAATAGCACTTGTTTTTCAATTGTTTACTGTTTCTCTCCTTCCCATTTCAATATAATCTCTGTAACAGAAGAGACTGTTCATTTATTACTATAACCCCCAACATACAGCACAGAGATTTCCACAGCAAGCACGTGATAATACCTACGAATGAATAAATAAATGAACGGATGGACAATGTCAGTGCTGTTAATCTACATCTATAGAGAATGAAACTTTCCTTCCTTAAGCTTTCAGTATCCTTGCATACAATCTTACGTCAATTTAAAAGATTTATTCTAATTTGCATTAAAAGTTACGATGATTACTTTTTAAATCTTTAAGATAATTCATATAATCTTTATGTTCAGAAAATTTATTAAGCACACAAATAAAAAGATCTCATCCACATATTTTATAAGAAAATAGGCAATGATTTACAGTTCCTAATTTTCAGTGTTTTATACTTCATAAAAATTTAGAAAAGAATAAAAACTAGATTCTAACTATAAATAAATAAATAAATTAGAGGTACCACAGTTGGTCACAGAGGCTGTAAAAACTCTCCCTGTGGCTTTGAGACCCTTGTTTACTGCTCACTGATCGCTATGACAATGCTACCATAAATAACCCCAGATAGATTACTAAGTATAATCACAGAAGACATGCATATGCATGAGTCACCTGTCAGCTCTCCAATCCCATCATTTCCAATACCTGTCAACATGTCATCAAGGACTCTCTGAGTCTGTGACACAAACAAAATTTATTCTCTCAAAAAGTTTTGCAGGGTTTCCCTGGTGGCACAGTGGTTAAGCATCCACCTGCCAATGCAGGGGACACGGGTTCGAGCCCTGGTCCAGGAAGATCCCACATGCCACGGAGCAACTAAGCCCGTGTGCCACAACTACTGAGCCTGTGCTCTAGAGCCCGCGAGCCACAACTACTGACCTGCGCGCCTAGAGCCCGTGCTCCACAACAAAAGAAGCCACTGCAATGAAAACCCCAAGCACTGCAACGAAGAGTAGCCCCCGCGCGCTGCAACTAAAGAAAGCCCGCGCGCAGCAACAAAGACCCAACACAGCCAAAAATAAATAAATAAATAAATAAATTTATTTTTTAAAAAAATTATGAAGCACTACACAGATTTGGGGTGGAAGAAAACAAAGTAAGAAATACCCACTATTTGGGGGAAAGAATGTGTATAGATTTGCCAGGTAGCTAGGGACTGTTCTTTGTCCCACCCCCACTATGCAAGGATCCAGTCTCAAGGATGAAAATTCAAACCCATTTTTCATTTGTGGCTGAACAATACCCACTCACTTCTCGTGAACCACAAAAGGCAAGGCACAGAATTCTCTCAAAATCTTCTAGAACTACCAAATGGCAACTAAACCTGATGTGGCGTATATCAGCCATAGCAATTTCTCAGGAAAGGCTTTGATCACTTGGGCAGGATTAGTTGTGATGGGTCAGTATGACCAGGAAGATGTTTAGACTGAAAGGCTATTGATAATACAAGGCCAGGTAAGAATCAAGAGTCGGGACAGAAGGGTCAGCCTCCAGGCCAGCAAGGTAAACAGTATGCAACTACTTGAACCCAGGAACAGGAAAAGGGATGAGATTTCAACAGACAAGAGCCAGGAATCAAACAATTCACAGTGAGAGGGAGGCAGGAAAGCAGTAATTCATGTAGACAATCCATAGGTAGGGGGAAGCAACTTGTAGAGGTCCCAGCAAGTAAAGGAGCCAAAGCCTGGGGAGAAAAGTGGGTCATTTCAAGCATCAGCAGTCAAGGCATCATGTTATAAATCTGACTCTGATACAAGATTTGTCTCATCCAAGCATCTCTTATATACTGGCTACCGAGTCTCAGCACACAGCTCAAAAGAGATAAGTGGCTTCACCTGTCTAGGAGATGGCTTCTGGTGGTTCTGAAAAAGAGAAGCCAAAAACAAAAGCTGAAATAAGAGTGAGTTTGCATTTTTTATTGATCTAGTAAGTATATATGAATAAACACATGTGCCATTTAAATAAAACTAATAATGCACAAACTGTACCCCTAAATTTGTTTCACTCATGTCTACAGAAAATGACTAATGTGGGTAACAATAATAATGATAGTAATAATAAAAAAATATACATGCCAGGCACTTTTTGTGGATAACAAGAAAATAATAGTAACAACAGTAATAGCTAATGTTGTTAAGCACTCGTTAACCACCAGTCTCTGTTTCTAAGTGCTTTCCATGTGATGTCTTTTATTCCTCTCAATGATTCTCAGTTAGGTACTATTATTATCTCTATTTTACAGATGAGGCACAAAGGCATTAAGTAATTTTCTCAAAGTCACACAGCTAGTGAGTGCGGATTTGAACCCATGTTTTCCAACTTCAGTAGCCACACCTAGGAGGAAGAACTAAATGACACTAGATCTTGTGATGGATCAAAGGAGAAAAAAATGTTCACTCCACACTCCAAAATCTCCCTTCTCAATTCTAATTCTGTCTAGCAAACAGCCTAAAAGTCTCAACTCTACTCCACTATCATCTCCTTCTTCTGACATCTGAAAATGCTAAGGTTGGAAAAATGGCAAGGAATTAACATTTACTGAAGTATATGGCATTACTTAGTGCCAGGTTCCATGCTCAATATATTATATATATATGACCCCATTCAGCAGATGGCTTTAGAATGTTTAATCCTCAGTCAGTCCCCTCCACAGACCAGAGTGTCCCTTTACTAGCAGCTATTATTGCATAAAGCCAGAAAACAAACTCCAAATCATGCCAAAGGTCATAACCAGAAAGGTGGGTTTCAGAGGCTGGGGTAGATCAGAAATGAAAGGTAGAAACAGGAAGAGAACTTGTTGACAGTCTTGATAAACACTACAGAAAATGAGCTCTAATGGTGAGAGCCTAGACGCTTGTATGTTCATGACAAACCTTGGTCTGAGTAGCTCAAAAGTATCTGAAGGGCTTAGGATGAAAGAGACAAGTTCTTTGAACTTCTCAAGGCTGGGCCAAGCTTAGCTTTCCACATTTCACATGTGATGAGTGAGTATAAAATTCACTCAAGGGGCTTCCCTGGTGCCACAGTGGTTAAGAATCCGCCTGCCAATGCAGGGGACACGGGTTCAAGCCCTGGTCCGGGAGGATCCCACACACCGCGGAGCAACTAAGCCCATGCGTCACAGCTACTGAGCCTGTGCTCTAGAGCCCGCGAGCCACAACTACTGGAGCCCACACACCTAGAGCCCGTGCTCCGCAACGGGAAGCCACCGCAATGAGAAGCCCGCGCGCCACAATGAAAAGTAGCCCCCGCTCGCCGCAACTAGAGAAAGCCCGCGTGCAGCAATGAAGACCCAATGCAGCCAAAAACAAATAAATAAAATAAAAAATTTTTTAAATCATATTAAAATTCACTCAAAATTGTCTTTCCAACCAATGACAAATATACGGGGGGCAGTTACTCCTTGTGTATAATCAGATGTTGAAAAATTGTAACAAACGGAATACATTAAAAATAAAATGAGAAATGAATATTATCATAAGGATGAGACAGAGAATAGTTAAATGGCTGTTTTCATGTAATTTGTCTACTCTAGCCCTTCTCATAAGGGCATCTCACACATTAAGAAGGGACAAGAAAGCAAGCAATTAAACATCTGTCATCCCCCTCTCCCTTTAGTGTTTAATTTGTAACAACTTTCCATTTCCTTCTAAATGAGAGTTGATTATTCAAGGGAATGCTGCCTGCATTGTACACGACTTTGACTTGGCCCAGACTAGCATTAATCAGCCAACGTATCAACACTGAAACTCACAGTTTCAACAAGATGGAAAAGGAACATTTTCACAAGGGTTCAGTGAGGCTGCCTGTGTGAGCATTCCATTCACTGACAGTAACAAGATTAATGAATATAGTCACCTGGATGGTGCTTCCAATGTTACCCTCAAGCTGATTTTCAAATACTGCTAATCAAGGAGCCAAAAATCATGAAATGAAACATATCATATCTAATGTCTATATAGCAACAGACCTTGTCTATTAGGAAATGTGGGAAATGCTTCATGTTTTACTTCTTAATTTTTCAGGTCTTCGTTATAAGGGGTGGCTACCCTAACTGCCTTTGTGATGTAAATCTACTTTGACTATTAGCTCTGACCTTCCTTAAGGAGCTCCCAAATTTTCCCAGGTCTGCTCCTTTTGCTCACAGAACTCCATGATCAGTATTTATAACCCAAGAGGTATTAAGCCAAGTGGCCATTTTCTTTCAAGGTTATCCAGTTACTCAAAGAATGCACTTAACTCTCTCATCTCCCACCACATCGCCTCCTATGGCCTTGTCTCCAGACTCACATAGCTGCTCATCTTCCCTTAAACACACTGTGTGACTCTGTGAGCTGCTCATTGTATTAATCTACTCAGGCCACCACAACAAAATGCCATAGGTTGGGTGGCTTAAACAACAGAAATTTACTTTCTCACTTTCTGGAGGCAAAAAGTCCAAAATCAAGGTGTCAGAAAATTCAGATTCTTGTGAGAGCTCTCTTCCCAGCTTGCAGATGACTGCCTTCTTGCTGTGCCCTCAAATGAATTTATTCTGTGAGCACAGGGACAGAAAGAGAGCTCCAGTGTCTCTTTCATTTCTTATAAAGACACCTGTCCTATAAGAGTCCCACCCTCTGACCTCAGTTGACCTTAATTACTTCCTTAAAGACCCTATATTCAAATATAGTCACGTGGGGGGGTTAGGGCTTCAACATATGAATTTGGTGGGAACACAATTTAGTGGATAACACTCATGCGCTATCACCAACCCAGAAAGTTCTTTCCTCTCTTTCTCCCTGAGAGACATTCCACTCAAGCCTCCAGATTCTGCCTAAATGTTATCATCTCCAAGAAACCTTCTCCAATTCCGTTCAGGAATAATTTATTACCATTATGCCATTTCATTTTCCCTCATATTATTTCTTGTTAGTAGCTTATATGCCTCTCTTCACTAATATACTATGAATTCCTTGGAAACAAGGACTCTATCAGACTCATCCTACATTGCCCATAACACCCAGCACAGTTTTTTGTGTCACAGTCATTCACTCTTCCTGTTTCTGCAGTGTCTAGCACATGACTATACACAATAGGCACTCAATAAAGGAATAAATGAACTTTCTTTTTCTTTCTGCTACTCACACTTTCCCCGATTCCCCTTCAGTCCTTTTTGTCCTCTTTCTGAACTCTCTTCTTTCCCTTTTTCCTTTCCACAACATTAACATTTTTTCAAGCCCCCTAAAAGTATAGTTTGCTCTCTCTTCCCTTATTTCCTCTCCTGTAGACTTTGCAAAAAAAGAAATACAAGAAGAAAGGCTTCAGATATGATTCCCAAAGTCTGTCTGCATCCCAGATCTCTCTGCTGAGTTTCAGTCCTGCATGCCCATATCCCTGCTTGACATCTCTATTGGCCGTCCCACATGCAGCCCAAATACAACAACCCATCTACACATAAGTCACCCCACATCAAATCAGTCTCCAAATCCTACAGATTAGACTGCCTCAACATTTCCCTTTCTGCCACTTCCTTAATCGAGCCTGGTATGCTACTTGCCAGGATGATGATAATAACAATGGTGGGTGTGAGAGTAAGGCAGTGGTGGTGGTGGTGATGATGATGATGTTAATGATGATCATGATGACAATTACTTCAGCAACAACTTAATTATTTTGCCCAATTGTGGGTCTAGGCTCATTCCCACCACTCCCCTACATTTTCTTTTTGATCCCACCAGTCCAAGAACAATTCCTCAATTACATGTGATATTTCATGCCATGTATCAATACACTACCCGCCCCCAGCCAGCAGTATCACCCTCCACCTTCTGGATCCAGTTAATTCTCACTCATCTTTCAAAACTTAGGTTAAGTTGCCACTTCCTACAGGAAGACTTACAGGATATCCTTTGTAGCCAATGGCACTGCAAGCAATACCTCCCACTTGTGTTGGGATAAAATTTGGAAAGATAAACTAAGGGTTTTCCTTGCTGACTCCTGACTTTCCTCTTCTGAGTCAGTGGTCTTCATTGCCCCAGGAAAAGGAATGTACACACACACACACACACACACACACACACACAACCAGAAACTAAAGAGTCATCTGACTTTATAGAAATTGGATATCATGTTGCTTTCCCCAATTACAAACTTGAATTATCCAGAGTGTATGAGAACTTGGGCTCAATTTTAAAAATACAAAACTACATATTCAATCATATTAGATATCATTTTCTTACTTACATAGAATAAGCAGAGACCCTTCTATATAACTCTTTCTGGGTGAAACAAAGAAATGAATGAATCTCAACTGAGAGTCACTCTAACACCACTGAAATGTTCTTGAAACTGCCATAACTACAGTTAGTCTCAAAATAAGTTTAAAAGCAATAAAATACCTTAAATAGTTGCAAGGTAGTCATGTTTGGGTCACATCCTTCAGAAAAAATCAATAACATATAAGCTTCAGTACGATTGTGAGATCTGCAACTGCCACTGATGACACACATGGCTCCTCGAGCAGTTTCATCAATGTTTATAAGCACTAAATGATGAGACAGATTACCAATACCCAGGGCCTGAAATGTAATCAATACTACAACATAGACACTAGGCTTATTATGTTTCAAAGTGGCCAGGTTTAAAGGGCAACAGCAGAATACTAAAATAGTTCTTTATTTACCTTTGTGGGGAGACATGGAAGAAACCCTTAACAAATGGGGTAAGACACAGCTGCACAAGCAAGAACAAAGTTTGTCTGAGCAGCCCCTCTCGGCTCAAGGACTGCACTAGACCTAAGAGCTGAGATTTGCTGAAAAACACCAGCGCAGGCAGACCAGCCCACAGCAGTGAGAAACGTGGGAGATATGGGTTCTATCTGACTAAGATTTCAAGCTGACCACTCATCACTGTACATAAACTGCCTGATAAAAATGCACCTAAGAGAAAGTTATTCAAGTGTCAGGGGTTTTGTGTGGATTTGTTCACTTGGCAATTTATTTTGAAAAAAACTATATTCTCACTGATTAATAATTGGATTTTTTAAATTTTAATCTACAAATTACTTTCAAAATAACATTTGATTGTGCTCAGCCTACGTAATCTTTCACAAACTGATTTTCTAAGGTAGAAGAAGACTAAAAAGCCATGTTTCAAAGAACAACAGACTTCAGTTGTGACTACTCAAGCAAGCCAGAAACTAACCTTCTGGGAGCAGAGTGTGGAAACGTTCTCACAGCCTCCATTATATGTGCGAAAAGTAATTGTAAGCCATGCGTCACCTTTCCACACAAAGAGTAAAGAGATCCATATACATTATATAACAAAGGTAAGTTTTAAATGACAGGACTGATTTTCTTATACAATTTACAGTAACTCTCATTGCTTTGTAATTACACTAGGTATACTTTGAATTACAAACCTTAATACCAAACAACCTTAATTTGCATTATGAGCTATAGATTACCAAGTACTTTCATATACATTAACTCAAGTGGTCCTTAAAACATTACCCTGAGATATATTATCTCTACTTTCAGCTGAAAAAACTAAAGTTCAGAAAGTTAAGTCGCTTGCCCAAGGTCATGCATTGGTGTAGTCTGGACCAGAGCTTTCCCATAAAATCTAATTGCAGCCCTTTTTCCAATGCACCACTGCTGCCTCCATACATATATGTCTATCCAACAACATCTGCATGCCCAATACTATGAATCCACCTCTTCAATAAACACTTACTGATCATCTACTCTGTGCTCAGCACTATGTTAAATGCTGGATATTCACATCCACAGATTCAACCAACCACAGATGGAATTCTGGTTGGTTGAATCCCTGGGTTCAGAATCCACAGATTTGGACGGCTGACTGTAATATGCCATTTCACATAATGGAGCATCCTTGGATTTCGGTATCCACGGGGGGCGTGGAACCAGTTCCCCACAGATACTCAGAAACAACTGTAATGATGAGTCCCATAAACAGAGACCACAGCTGTTCTCCAGGCTAACTGCAAAGCACTACCTCATCAGAGAAAATATTACATAACTTTTTAGGCACTTGGACTCAAAATATTGGGTACTTTATTTCACGCTGAAAAGTGTATTACAGAATGTAATCTGTCTAAGGTAGTCTGAAAAAGGGTTTTCCCAACATGTATAAACATGGGCATTTATAAGATTTTTACATAAAATTAATAAATAATAAATTCAAGCCAAAAAATTCTGGGCATCCAAAGATGACTCAGACAGGGGAGCTTCAAGATGGCGGAAGAGTAAGACATGGAGATCACCTTCCTCCCCACAAATACATCAGAAATACATCTACATGTGGAACAACTCCTACAGAACACCTACTGAACGCTGGCAGAAGACCTCAGACCTTCCAAAAGGCAAGAAACTCCCCACGTACTTGGGTAGGGAAAAAGAAAAAAGAAAAACAGAGACAAAAGAATAGGGACGGGACCTGCACCACTGGGAGGGAGCTGTGAAGGAGGAAAGGTTTCCACACACTAGGAAGCCCCTTCGCGGGCGGAGACTGCGGGTGGCAGAGGCAGGAAGCTTCGGAGCCACGGAGGAGAGTGCAGCAACAGGGGTGTGGAGGGCAAAGCAGAGAGATTCCCGCACAGAGGATCGGTGCCGACCAGCACTCACCAGCTCGAGAGGCTTGTCTGCTCACCTGCCGGGGCGGGCGAGGCTGGGAGCTGAGGCTCGGGCTTCGGTCGGATCGCAGGGAGAGGACTGGGGTTGGCGGCATGAACACAGCCTGAAGGGGCTAGGGTGCCACGGCTAGCCAGGAAGGAGGCTGGGAAAAAGTCTGGAGCTGCCAAAGAGGCAAGAGACTTTTTCTTGCCTCTTTGTTTCCTGGTGCACGAGGAAAGGGGATTAAGAGCACAGCTTAAAGGAGCTCCACAGACGGGCGCGAGCCGCGGCTATCAGCACGGACCCCAGAAACGGGCATGAGACGCTAAGGCTGCTGCTGCCGCCACCAAGAAGCCTGTGTGCAAGCACAGGCCACTCTCCACACCTCCCCTCCCGGCAACCTGTGCAGCCTGCCACTGCCAGGGTCCCGTGATCCAGGGACAACTTCCCCGGGAGAACACATGGCGTGCCTCAGGCTGGAGCAATGTCACGCCGGCCTCTGCTGCCGCAGGCTCGCCCTGCACTCCGTACCCCTCCCTCCCCCGAGCCTGACTGAGCCAGAGCCCCCGAAGCAGCTGCTCCTTTAACGCCATCCTGTCTGCGTGAAGAACAGACGCCCTCAGGCGACCTACACGCAGAGGCGGGGCCAAATCCAAAGCTGAACACCAGGAGCTGTGCGAACACAGAAGAGAAAGGGAAATCTCTCCCAGCAGCCTCAGGAGCAGCGGATTCAATCTCCACAATCAACTTGATGTACCCTTCATCTGTGGAATACCTGAATAGACAATGAATCATCCCAAACTGAGGAGGTGGACTTTGGGAGTAATGATGTATATATTTTTTTCCCTTTTTCTCTTTTTGTGAGTGTGTATGTGTATGCTTCTGTGTGTGATTTTGTCTGTATAGCTTTGCTTTTACCATTTGTCCCAGGGTTCTGTCTGTCCGTTTTTTTTTGTTTGTTTTTTTTGTTGTTGTTGTTTTAGTATAGTTTTCAGTGCTTGTTATCATTCGTGGACTTGTTTTTTGGTTTCGTTGCTCTCTTCTATCTCTTTTTTTTTTTAATTACTTTTCTAAAAATTTTTTTAATAATTTTTTTTACTCTTTATTATAACTTTATGTTATTTTATTTTCTTCTTTCTTTTTTATTTTTCTCCTTTTTATTCTGAGCCGTGTGGATGACAGGCTCTTGGTGCTCCAGCCAGGCATCAGGGCTGTGCCTCTGAGGTGGGAGAGCCAAGTTCAGGGCATTGGTTCACAGGAGACCTCCCAGCTCCACATAATATCAAATGGTGAAAATCTCCCAGAGATCTCCATCTCAATGCCAAGACCCAGCTCACTCAACGACCAGTAAGCTACAGTGCTAGACACCCTATGCCAAACAACTAGCAAGACAGGAACACAACCCCACCCGTTAGCAGAGAGGCTGCCTAAAATAATAATAAGGCCACAGACACCCCAAAACACACCACCAGACGTGGACGTGCCCACCAGAAAGACAAGATCCAGCCTCATCCACCAGAACACAGGCACTAGTCCCCTCCACCAGGAAGCCTACACAACCCACCAAACCAACCTGAGCCACTGGGGGCAGACACCAAAAACAACGGGAACTACGAAACTGCAGCCTGCAAAAAGGAGACCCCAAACACAGTAAGTTAAGCAAAATGAGAAGACACAGAAACACACAGCAGATGAAGGAGCAAGGTAAAAACCCACCAGACCTAACAAATGAAGAGGAAATAGGCAGTCTACCAGAAAAAGAATTCAGAATAATGATAGTAAAGATGATCCAAAATCTTGGAAATAGGATGGAGAAAATACAAGAAACGCTTAACAAGGACCTAGAAGAATTAAAGAGCAAAAGAACAGTGATGAACAACACAATAAATGAAATTAAAAATCCCTAGAAAGGATCAATAGCAGAATAACTGAGGCAGAAGAACAGATAAGTGACCTGGAAGATAAAACAGTGGAAATAACTACTGCAGAGCAGAATAAAGACAAAAGAATGAAAAGAATTAAGCACAGTCTCCGAGACCTCTGGGACAACATTAAACGCACCAACATTCAAATTATAGGGGTCCCAGAAGAAGAGAAAAAGAAAGGGACTGAGAAAATATTTGAAGACATTATAGTTGAAAACTTCCCTAATATGGGAAAGAAAATAGTTAATCAAGTCCTGAAAGCACAGAGAGTCCCATACAGGATAAATCCAAGGAGAAACATGCCAAGACACATATTAATCAAACTATCAAAAATTAAATACAAAGAAAAAATATTAAAAGCAGCAAGGGAAAAACAACAAATAACACACAAGGGAATCCCCATAAGGTTAACAGCTTATCTTTCAGCAGAAACTCTGCAAGCCAGAAGGGAGTGGCAGGACATATTTAAAGTGATGAAGGGGAAAAACCTACAACCAAGATTACTCTACCCAGCAAGGATCTCATTCAGATTTCACAGAGAAATTAAAACCTTTACAGACAAGCAAAAGCTAAGAGAATTCACCACCACCAAACCAGCTTTACAACACATGCTAAAGGAACTTCTCTAAGCAGGAAACACAAGAGAAGGAAAAGAACTACAATAACAAACCCAAAACAATTAAGAAAATGGTAATAGGAACATACATATCGATAATTACCTTAAATGTAAATGGATTAAATGCTCCAACCAAAAGACACAGACTGGCTGAATGGATACAAAAACAAGACCCATATATATGCAGTCTACAGGAGACCCACTTCAGCCCTAGGGACACATACAGACTGAAAGCGAGGGGATGGAAAAACATATTCCATGCAAATGGAAATCAAAAGAAAGCTGGAGTAGCAATTCTCACATCAGACAAAATAGACTTTAAAATAAAGACTATTACAAGAGACAAAGAAGGACACTATATAATGATCAAGGGATCAATCCAAGAGGAAGGTATAACAATTGTAAATATTTATGCACCCAACATAGGAGCACCTCAATACATAAGGCAAATACTAACAGCCATAAAAGGGGAAATTGACAGTAACACAATCATAGTAGGGGACTTTAACACCCCACTTTCACCAATGGACAGATCATCCAAAATGAAAATAAACAAGGAAACACAAGCTTTAAATGATACATTAAACAAGATGGACTTAATTGATATTTATAGGACATTCCACCCCAAAACAACAGAATACACATTCTTCTCAAGTGCTCATGGAACATTCTCCAGGATAGATCATATCTTGGGTCACAAATCAAGCCTTGGTAAATTTAAGAAAATTGAAATTTTATCAAGTATCTTTTCGGACCACAATGCTATAAGACTAGATATCAATTACAGGAAAAAATCTGTAAAAAATACAAACACATGGAGGCTAAACAATACACTACTTAATAAGGATCACTGAAGAAATCAAAGAGGAAATCAAAAAATACCTAAAAACAAATGACAATGAAAACACAACGACCCAAAACTTATGGGATTCAGCAAAAGCAGTTCTAAGACGAAAGTTTATAGCAATACAATCCTACCTTAAGAAACAAGAAACATCTCAAATAAACAACCTAACCTTGCACCTAAAGCAATTAGAGAAAGAAGAACAAAAAAACCCCAAAGTTAGCAGAAGGAAAGAAATGATAAAGATCAGATCAGAAATAAATAAAAAAGAAATGAAGGAGACGATAGCAAACATCAATAAAAATAAAAGCTGGTTCTTTGAGAAGATAAACAAAATTGATAAACCACTAGCCAGACTCAACAAGAAAAAAACGGAGAAGACTCAAATCAATAGAATTAGAAATGAAAAAGGAGAAGTAACCACTGACACTGCAGAGATACAAAGGATCATGAGAGATTACTACAAGCAACTATATGCCAATAAAATGGACAACCTGGAAGAAATGGACAAATTCTTAGAAATGCACAATGTTCCAAGACTGAACCAGGAAGAAACAGAAAATATGAACAGACCAATCACAAGCCCTGAAATTAAAACTGTGATTAAAAATCTTCCAACAAACAAAAGCCCAGGACCTGATGGCTTCACAGGCGAATTCTATCAAACATTTAGAGAAGAGCTAACACCTATCCTTCTCAAACTCTTCCAAAATATAGTAGAGGGAGGAACACTCCCAAACTCATTCTATGAGGCCACCATCACCCTGATAACAAAACCAGACAAAGATGTTCACAAAGAAAGAAAACTAAAAGCCAGTATCACTGATGAACATAGATGCAAAAATCCTCAACAGAATACTAGCAAACAGAATCCAACAGCACATTAAAAGGATCATACACCATGATCCAGTGGGGTTTATTCCAGGAACGCAAGGATTCTTCAATATATGCAAATCAATCAATGTGATATACCATACTAACAAATTGAAGGAGAAAAACCATATGATCATCTCAATAGATGCAGAGAAAGCTTTCGACAGAATTCAACACCCATTTATGATAAAAACCCTCCAGAAAGTAGGCATAGAGGGAACTTACCTCAACATAATAAAGGCCATATATGACAAACCGACACCCAACATCATCCTCAAAGGTGAAAAACTGAAACCATTTCCACTAAGATCAGGAACAAGACAAGGTTGTCCACTCTCACCACTATTATTCAACATAGTTTTAGAAGTTTTAGCCACAGCAAACAGAGAAGAAAAAAAAATAAAAGGAATCCAAATCGGAAAAGAAGAAGTAAAGCTGTCACTGTTTGCAGATGACATGATACTATACATAGAGAATCCTAAAGATGCTACCAGAAAACTACTAGAGCTAATCAATGAATTTGGTAAAGTAGCAGGATACAAAATTCATGCACAGAAATCTCTTGCATTCCTATACACTAATGATGAAAAATCGGAAAGTGAAATTAAGAAAACACTCCCATTTACAATTGCAACAAAAAGAATAAAATATCTAGGAATAAACCTACCTAACGAGACAAAACACCTGTATGCAGAAAATTATAAGACACTGATGAAAGGAATTAAGGATGATACAAACAGATGGAGAAATATACCATGTTCTTGGATTGGAAGAATCAATATTGTGAAAATGACTATACAACCCAAAGCAATCTACAGATTCAATGCAATCCTATCAAACTAACAATGGCATTTTTCACAAAACTAGAACAAAAAATTTCACAACCTGTATGGAAATGCAAAAGACCTCGAATAGCCAAAGCAATCTTGAGAAAAAAAATGGAGCTGGAGGAATCAGGCTCCCTGACTTCAGACTATACTACAAAGCTACAGTAATCAAGACAGTATGGTACTGGCACAAAAACAGAAATATAGATCAATGGAACAGGATAGAAAGCCCAGAGATCAACCCACATACATATGGTCACCTTATCTTTGATAAAGGAGGCAAGAATATACAGTGGAGAAAAGACAGCATCTTCAATAAGTGGTGCTGGGAAAACTGGACAGCCACATGTAAAAGAATGAAATTCGAACACTCCTTAACACTGTACACAAAAATAAACTCAAAATGGATTAAAGACCTAAATGTAAGGCCAGACATTATCAAACTGTTAGAGGAAAACATAGGCAGAACACTGTGTGACATAAATGACAGCAAGATCCTTTTTGACCCACCTCCTAAAGAAATGGAAATAAAAACGAAAATAAACAAATGGGACCTAATGAAACTTAAAAGCTTTTGCACAGCAAAGGAAACCATAAACAAGACAGAAAGACAACCCTCAGAATGGGAGAAAATATTTGCAAATGAAGCAACTGACAAAGCATTAATCTCCAGAATATACAAGCAGCTCATGCAGCTCAATATCAAAAAAACAAACAACCCAATCCAAAAATGGGCAGAAGACCTAAGTTGACATTTCTCCAAAGAAGATATATAGATTACTAACAAACACATGAAAGAATGCTCAACATCATTAATCACTACAGAAATGCAAATCAAAACTACAGTGAGATATCATCTCATACCGGTCAGAATGGCCATCATCAGAAAATCTACAAACAACAAATGCTGGAGAGGGTGTGGAGAAAAGGGAACCCTCTTGCACTGTTGGTGGGAATGTAAATTGATACAGCCACTATGGAGAACAGTATGGAGGTTCCTTAAAAAACTAAAAATAGAACTACCATACGACCCAGCAATCCCACTACTGGGCATATACGCTGAGAAAACCATAATTCAAAAAGAGTCATGTACCAAAATGTTCATTGTAGCTCTATTTACAATAGCCAGGACATGGAAGCAACCTAAGTATCCATCAACAGATGAATGGATAAAGAAGATGTGGCACCTATATACAATGCAATATTACTCAGCCATAAAAAGAAACGAAATTGAGTTATTTGTAGTGAGGTGGATGGACCTAGAGTCTGTCATACAGATTGAAGTAAGTCAGAAAGAGAAAAACAAATACCGTATGCTAACACATATATATGGAATCTAAAAAACAAAAAAAGAACTGGTCATGAAGAACCTAGGGGCGAGACGGGAATAAAGACGCAGACCTACTAGAGAATGGACTTGAGGATACAGGGAGGGGGACAGGTAAGCTGGGACAAAGTTAGAGAGTGGCATGGACATATATACACTACCAAATGTAAAATAGCTAGCTAGTGGGAAGCAGCTGCATAGCACAGGGAGATCAGCTCGGTGCTTTGTGACCACCTAGAGGGGTGGAATAGGGAGGGTGGGAGGGAGGGAGATGCAAGAGGGAAGAGATATGGGGACATATGTATATGCATAACTGATTCACTTTGTTATAAAGCAGAAACTAACACACCATTGTAAAGCAATTATACTCCAATAAAGATGTTAAAAAAAAACAAAGATGACTCAAATAACACCACTGACCCCTCAGAGACACACAATCTACTAGGAAGACAGTGACATCATCAGCATTATCAAAAGAGCTAACTTTTTTTGGTATTAACTGTGTGCCAGGCACTGTTCAATGCACTTTACAAGTATTAGTTTAATCTCATAAAACTCTATGAGCTGGGTAATATTAATATCTGCATTCTACATACAGATAAGGAAACCAAGGCAAAACAAAGCTGACAAAAAGAATGCTAAGTAGTAAAAAGAATAGTTTGGTGCCAAAACCAGTGTTAAAGAAATTTCAGCAAAGTAGATCCTATTTGAGCTGAGCTGCAAAAGATGAGCTGGGCTATGAAAGGTAGAAAGGAAGACATTTCCAGTGGCAAAGCTGAAGTGTTAGCAAGGCTGAAGAGCTACCTCAAATGTGTTTCGAGCTCTTTGGCCTCCCTGTCTTTCTGCTATTCCTTAGCTATGATTCTCTTCCCTCTTATCCAACTTAATATGTCCACCAGGGCTTATTGGTTAATTGGGCATGGTTGGAAAGAAGAACGAAGTCAAGGATAACTCAAAAATGTTTGACTAAAACAAGAAAGATGGAGCTGCTATGAACTGAAAAGAAGACTATAGGAAGTTAAGGAAAGTTGCAAAAAAAAAAAAGGCAAGCCAAAGCTGTGCACCCTACACAGGGAGCTTCTGTCTAGAGAAAGATAAGTCTTTTTTCTAATCTGCATAAAACAAATGTATAGCAACCCTAGGAAAAATCAAGAGTTCAGTTTCTGGCATGTTAAGGTATTTATTAGACATCCAAGTAAATTTGTCAAGTAAGCAATTGAATACACAAATCTGGAGTTCCCTGAACAGGTCCAGAAAGGAAATATAATTTAGGAGCTGCAAGCTTAATTATACTATTTAAAACCATGAGACTGGATAAGTTTTTCAACAGAGAGGGTAAACATAAAGGAGAGGTCTAAGGACTGAGGTACAGAGTATCCAATGTTAAGAGATCAGAATGATGAAGAGGAACCAGCAAAGATGACCAAGAATGAATGAAGTATCCTGGAAAATTAAAGAAAGAGTGGTGTCAAATACTGCTGATTGATCAAGTAAGATAAGGACTGAGAAGTGACCACTGAAGTTAGCAATATGGCAGTCACTGGTGACTGACAAGAGCAGTTCTGGTGAATAGTAAGGGAGAAAGCTTGATCTGATTGAGTTTAAGAGAGAATGGGAAGTGAGGAATTGGAGACAGAAAGAAGAAACAACTCTTTAGAAGTTCTGTAAAGGAAAGCACAAGAAATGGAGCAGTTGCTGGCAGTGGTGTTAACTACCATTGTTTTGTTGTTGTTGTTGTTTTAAGTTGGGAGAAACAGCTGCCGGTCTGTACACTAATGCAAACAATCCAGTAGCAGAAAGGGAAATGATGATGCAAAAGAAAGAGGACAGAAATAGTGGAGCAATGTCCTTGAGTAGATATAAAAGATGGGATCTAGGGCACAAGTGGGATGATTGCCATAGCTAAAAGCACAGACAGTTCCTCCATAAAAATGGGAGGAAAGGCAGACTACAGGGGCACTGACACAGGTAGGCAGGTAGATGTAGTGATGGGAGTGTGGCATATCTATTCTGATTATTCTATTTTCTCGGAGAAATGGAAAGGAAAGTCACCATCCGAGAATGAAGACTGCAAAATACTGTAAGCATTGTTGGCAAAAAAAACACTAAAGTCTGACATACCAAAAAAAAGGAGTTGTCAATGATGTGAAACAACAGAAACCTGCATACACTACAGGGCGTGAAAAACTGGTAGAACCACTTGGAAAATAGTGTGACAATATTCAGTAAAGGCAGAGATATTCATATCCTGTGATCCAGCAATGCCATTCCTAGTTATTTATCCTATAGAAATGTCTGCACATGTAATCGTGGCCCCTGTACAAGAATAATTATGGCATGATTGCTCTTATGGTAGGTAGTAAAATTATTCAAAAAAAAAAAAAAGAAACAACAACCAATCATCAACATAGGTATTTACCATTAAGAGGAAGGAAGGAGCTGCGACCATGAATGAACATACTAAAAGATTCTCAAGTACCAGCAATGTCCTATTTCTTAATCTGGATGATTTGGTAATCTGTACATATATATTTTATGCACTTTTATAAACTGTTCAATTTCAACATTAAAAAATGTTTTTAATCTCTTAGTCTTGCCACTTTTGATTTATAACTGTCTCACTGGGTAAATATTACATCAATTCAAGATTCTCCCACTCCCCTCCATCTTCCTTCTCCTCTGACAACATAATTTCCCAAGGGGGTTACAAGAAATCTTGGCAGCTGAAGAAAGACATCTGGTCCACTAGCATCTATGGTGTAGCACACCCCACCTGGTCACAGGGCATCACGCATTGGCGTCTGATAAATAATGTGTTCAATTCCTGCCTCAACTCCAATCCAGTCTCAAAGGCAGCACATTCTGAATCTTCCTCATTCAGACCCGGGCCCTCTTTTAGCCTACCAGCCCTCTCAGCACTTTTGCGTGGCCCTGCAGGCTCAGAAAATCTGAACATAAGGACTAAGTGAGGCTGCCCCAGGCTTATCCACTTCTTCGTCCTTTGCTTTCCATCTTCCTGCACCGTGCTTTCGGAAATAAGGCACAAATCTTCATGCTCTGGGCATCTCCCTATAAATACCCACATCTTGCATCCCCTCTATTTTCAGGTTCATTTTATTTGTACTCTTAGTCCATCAGGCTCTGACTTTTAATAACTAAGAAAAGCTCTGTGGATCTAGAAAACTCTCAGGTGCCTGGTGTTTGCTATTACCTTTAATTCTGTCCAGTTTTGCTTCATGTACTTTGAAGCTCTGCTATTAGGTACACACTTATTTATGACTGTTACATTTTTCTCATGTATTAACCTTTTTAACACTATGAAATCCCCTTTATCTCTTATGATAACCTTTGTCTCAAAGCCTAATTTATCTGATGTTAAAACAGTTTACTCAGCTTTCTTATGGTTATAATTCACATGGTATATCTTTTTCCATCCATTTATTTTCAACCTATTTTAATATTGCCCTACAGATCTGTGAGTCTCTGCTCATTTTTTTTCAATCTTTTTCTCTCTGTCCTTCAGATTAGATCATTTCTATTGCTCTATCCTAAAGTTCATTGACTTTTACTTCTGTCATTTTTAATCAACTACTACGCCCAGTGAATTTTTATTTCAGGTATTATATTTGTCAGTTCTAAAATTTATATCTTGCTGTTTTTTGTACTTTCAATTTATTTGCTGAGCTATCTTTATTTATTATAGAAGTATCTTCCTTTATATCCTTTACAAGGTTATAATCACTACTTTAAAATCTTTGTTTGCTAAATCCAACATCTAGCTACCTTTGGGTCAGTTTTGTATGGGTCACATTTTCTTGTTTCTTCATGTCTAGTAATTCTGAATTCACCTGGACATGATAAATGATAAATTATAGAGGCTCTGGATTCTGTTATGTTTCTCCAGAGAGATTTATTTTTGTTTGTTTTGGCAAAAAGTTATCTAGGCTGAACTCAAACTCGAAACTCCGAAATCTCAGCTCAGCTCTCTTATTTAGCCTTAGCTGGGAAGCTTAGAGTCATCCTGCATATGTGTCATTCAGGGCCCATCTAGATATTTGGGCAATTGTACAGAGGATTTGGGGCTCCCTCTCTGTGGCTCTCTCTTTTCCTGGATTCCTCCCTTACTTTTCAGCTGCTATGGTCACCTCAAATCCTATACTCAGTAAGGCTATGGGTTTACTCTCTATGGTTTGGTTTCCTAGTGTGCCAGTTGGGACTTACCTCCAGGCTAAAATCTATGCGAAACTGGAAACCCACCCAGTGCTGCTCCCTTACTCTAAATGTCCATATAAAATACATACAAATGTGCCTACTTTGGTTTGCTTTCTAATGCCTTCAAATGGTTGTGTTTTCCATTTTATGCAGTGTTTATAGTCATTTGTGGAAGGGTTATTCTGACAGGAGCTTCTAAGCCATTACCAGAAGCAGAAACTAGCACCTACTATTAAAATCCAGGAATTTGGGGCTTCCCTGGTGGCCCAGTGGTTGAGAATCTGCCTTCCAATGCAGGGGACACGGGTTCGAGCCCTGGTCTGGGAAGATCCCACATGCCGCGGAGCAACTAGGCCCGTGAGCCACAACTACTGAGCCTGTGCGTCTGGAGCCTGTGCTCCGCAACAAGAGAGGCCGCGATAGTGAGAGGCCCGCGCACCGCGATGAAGAGTGGCCCCCGCTTGCCACAACTAGAGAAAGCCCTCGCACAGAAACGAAGACCCAACACAGCCAAAAATAAATAAATAAATAAATAAATGTGGGGTTAAAAAAAAAAAAAATCCAGGAATTTTGTATCTATTGCCTCTAGTGTTATTGTTGTTGTTTTAAATCTTGAGAGAGTCATGAAGAACCTAGGGGCAAGACAGGAATAAAGACACAGACCTACTAGAGAATGGACTTGAGGATATGGGGAGGGGGAAGGGTAAGCTGTGACAAAGTGAGAGAGTGGCATGGACATATATACACTACCAAATGTAAAATAGATAGCTAGTGGGAAGCAGCCGCATAGCACAGGGAGATCAGCTTGGTGTCTTGTGACCACCTAGAGGGGTGGAATAGGGAGGGTGGGAGGGAGGGAGACGCAAGAGGGAAGAGATATGGGAACATATGTATATGTATAACTGATTCACTTTGTTATAAAGCAGAAACTAACACACCATTGTAAAGCAATTATACTCCAATAAAGATGTTAAAAAAAAAAAATCTTGACAGAAACTCAATGAAGTCTTTCTTTCTCTCTGTGCTTTTTTGTATCCTTCCTTCCCTGGGACTATAGGATTCAACCTCACTGTCTAATTTTAATGCTGAAAGGGCTAAAGGAAATAAGAAAGGGAACTATGCATATATCCCTCTGTAAGTGCAGATATCTTATGGAAGAGGTAACATATTAAAATCATCATTTGAACAAATTAGGTTGCTGGCCTAGGAGGTCCTGAAGGAGAAGAATCCATGAGAGGAGAGAGTACAAAGGAGATAAAAACATCCAGAGCTGGGTGAGAGACAGATCTGGGTGAAGCCCCTTAGTGAGGTGTGAGATGGGGAGAAAAGGCTGACCTCTCGTAGATGAAGGAGGGCCCCAAAGACAGCTTAGAGCCCAAGAAAACGGAGAATCCCTAAATTTCAGAATTATAGCCTCATGACATTTTAAACCTAAAAGATACTTATCAGATCATCTAAATCCAAAAGCCTTATTTTGGAGACAAGGAAACTGAGTCTCACATTTTGCCTGCCTCATAATTTAGTCAAGGTACCCATACCCCCTCAGCACAGGGTTGGTACTATCCTATTCTTTTTAACAACAGCCTGGGGCCTGTTCACATTTGTGTTTTGACTAATCACTGTTCTGTATGATAGCTTTAGGTCTGAGCTACTCAATTCATTCTTAAACATGCCAGAGAATTCTAATATAGAGCTTTTTGTTCTTTCTCTGTATATCTTGGAGTTTTAATCACAGCAGAGTGAATTGAGGCTTTTTTTATGATTGCATAGACTACATCAGGCTCCAACTCTCTTTTCTAATTATGATAAAGCCATGTGGCCTCTCATGGATTGCTTGGTGTAGTGTCCAGGTATAGATGGCTCACAGGATTTTATAAAGATTAATTCAGATTAGCTCATAAATTTATTGAAGGAGGTATCTATTAGGTGTTCCTGTCGGTCTGTGTGACTGCTATTGACAATAATAAAATGATATGAGTTTCAAACTCCCTTGTCCCATGATGGCTTCAGATTTAATCATTAGTTAGAATCTGGATTCTTCCCTAAGGTATCTTTTTATCATTTCAAATAAGAATGACAAACTGGATCAGTGAATTTAAGAAATTTTATTTCAAATACTACTTTTATTTCCACAGATTTATCCTCTTCTCTCAATATCCGGGTTATAATATAAATTAACATCTTCTGGACAAATTAACATATAACAAGATGAGTATTACTGTCTTTTTACTCAAAAGATAGTATGTGCTTCTAATGACATCAGTGGCCAAGTAAAAACAGAGTAAACAGTTGTTGACAACCCAAGGTCAAGAGCTGCTCTGGTTTCTTTCAAAATGATGCACTATAGCCCTCTGCCGTTCTGCCAACCAAGAGCCCAAGTAGTAATTTAACAAATAGCTCCAAAGTGTCCAGTGTAACCAGAGTAACCTAGCTTTTGGGGGGAATAAACATAAGTAATAGGGTTTGTTTTTATTTCCTTCCCTTAAATTAAAAATAGAAATGTTAACATTCTTTTAAAAATCTACAAATATTCACCATATTATTTTTGAGGCTGTAATTATATAGCCCAAAATTCAGCCCTTGGAAATACAAAAACAGTGCCATTTCTTAAGCAACTACTATGTGTAGAGCCAAACAGCAGATGCCATGTTATGTCTCACCCACTGGGGACCTGAGGGTCTCTTCTAATATCCTAGGGGTCATTTATCTTCTTTTTAAGATTTTTGGGTTTAATATTAAGCTCCTCACTAAGAATATTTTCTGCAGTCCCAGATTACTGCTGTTATTTGCAGTGACAAGCCTGATGACCTCCACAGTATACGATCAGAATTCATATATAAATAAGATACTGAATCCAGATCATTTTTAAACAAAAGATAAATCATTTATTATTTCTCAACAATCACCTATGCAAATATACTACAGAATAAATGATATCTGATTAAGCAAATTCACAAAATCAATAACAACAAACTCCCACTAGGCTATGAGACAACATCTCAGACACGTCTATCAAGATCCCATGCATGGGCCCAGTTTCAGTGGTCAGCAGGAAGAAGAGGTAAAAGAAACATCCTTTTGATCCTTTGACAATATCTCTTCTCCTCTGCTATGTTTTTTTTTTTCCCCCACCATGTCCCTGGCAGTTACTGGATTCTATCTTCCTTAGCCTGGAGAAAATAAACAATGCCAGCTCCCTTTAGCCTCCAGACAACTTTATCCTATCTGAATATAAGTGGTGTGTAGTATTAGTGGACACACTTATACCAACTTATTTTTTGTTGCTGTCCTCAGGCTTAAAAACTTCCTCTCTCACTAATTATTGAATGTACTCATTCGATGAACAAATATTTTGATGCCTGCTGGGTGTCAGGCAACACAGAAAAGCAGGACTGAACTAGACAAAGAAGGGGACAGGCATTCTAGGCAGAAGATACCCATCAAAGAGAGACTCTGCAGCAAGAAAAAGAGATTCCATCATATAAGGACTTATTATTTTAGTGGTAACTTGTAATTCAGCCCAAGTTATTGCTAACCCTTGAAAATTAACCCATCAAGCTAATTTTCAAGAAAAAAAGGGACAACCACATAGTATGGTAGTAACCAGGTAAGTGATTGTCAGTGTGATAGTACCAGATGGTCATAGGGAAAATGCATTTTTGCATATATGCCTCAGCGGGGTTAACAGTGTAAGTGACAGGCAAGTAAAGTGCAAATGACAGGTAAAAACAGTGCTCTCAATATGGTTTTTAAGATGAATTATACTTTATATAATTTTGAAGTTCTTCTTCAGAAACTAATACTCTCTGACTAAAATACTTCAATAGATAAATTATCATCACTAAGATACATGTCATTTTTGGCCTTACGATGCTTTAGTAACAAAAAAGAAATCTGTTTTTGTGTATCTTAATTCCTTGAGTTTTTTACTGAACTAATACACCTTGAAACAAAATGAAATATATAAGCTGAGGTCCATACTTGGTTAGACTGGAAAATAAAACATTTGCTTATAGTTTAGCACTATAATTATATTTTTTAACACAAAAGATGTCCCTAAGGGTTTTACTTCAGAAATAATCCCCTGGGAGTCTACCTCAAGACATTAATATATCTGTATATACAAAATGTATTAATACAAAAATGTGATGTCTTAAGCTTTAAACAAAGTAAATTTATTTCCTCTTTTAAAATGAGCTTTTACATTATGCAACAAAATAGCATTATGAGTACAATATTTAATATCAAACTTAAATATAAAAATTAAACGCAGAACTACCTCAAATGCATTCCCTTAAGGGTAAATTAAAAAGAAAGATATAATAACCAGATGAAGGTGCTATCAAGATTATGAGCATCCTGGTGGAAAAATAAAGAATGCCACCTGATTTTGGATAAAAACAAAAATACATTCATAGTTTAGCTCTTCCTACTACAGTTTTCTAAAAACAACTGAAAAGGAGAAGGGAAGACAGGCATTTCCAGAAGACCCACCTTATGCAGGCACTGCAATGGGCTCTGGGGATGCAGCAGGGAACAAAACATATGTTCCCTGCCCTTATAGAATTTACATGAGACAGATGAGAATTGAGAAAAGATAGTTTTCCTATATTGTCTCTCTTCCCTCTCAAGCTCCCTGTAGCTTCCTTCCAGCATAAGGAAGAGAAATGCATCTGAAATTCCCTCTAATGCCTTTTCATTTTCTACAGAGTTCCAGCTCTCTGACCTGGTTTTCCAGGCCTTCCTCAGGCTGTTCCCAACCCACAACTGCAATCTCATCTCTCCCACTTTCTCACATGCATGTTTTTCTCAGTCAGGTTTATCTATTCACTATTTCAAGATGCCGTGTTTACTTTTAGTCAAAATAACTCACTGAATCCTTTAATATCTTCTCTTCTTTCAAGGGCACCTAGAAGGGCTCCCTTTGTGGACAGCCCTGTCCTAGGCCTAATGAAGATTTACAGAATGAAGTAGACATGTTCCCTGACCTTGAGGAGCTGCTGGGAAAATGAGGAGAAATGGGCAGAGTTGATCTCTTTGCATTAGCTGTCTTCATGATCAATATCTGTCTCCACTGAATCGATTTTATGGAGCCTCAAACTAGTGGTTAAAAGACCAGATTGAATATTCCAACCATACCACGTATGCCCATTCATATTTTCCATGTTGGCTGGGCCAAGGGCTATACATTCTGAGTGGTACCATTACTGGGGTTAAATATATAGAAGCCATCTTTGAAATGAATTATTATTCTTCATAATTTTTTTCAATATGAAGTAAACACAAAGACTCTGCTATGACTTAAAAAAGGAGTCAGGAACTATAGCCCAGAGACAATAATTATAAGACCTAGACAAGATTTCTTAAACTTTCATAATGTCATTTACTTTTGTCAGTCTCCATAGTAATTAACAACAAAAACATTAAAAGAAACAACAAAAAGGCTCTGATTTTTCTTTATCTTTGGGAAGTAGGGGTGAGTAGGTCCTAATCTAAAGTAGGCATTTGGTTGTTTCATCATGATTTGTAACACTGCGGCCTGCAGGGAAAGAGCTGGGGATGTGAACACCCCAACTTCTTTCCCTCCAACCTTCTGCCAAGGCTGAACCAAACCAGAAGTCAAAAGTCAGGGGAGCACACTGAAGTGCTTCCAGAGGTCACACTCCTGGGATGTGGAGCAGAATGGAGAAGAGCTGAAAGCAGGTCCAGAGGGGCAAACACAGGCTATCTAGCCGGAAGACCTGAAAACCTTTAAAATAAGACTCCAGAAAATTCTTGTGCTCAGATGCAGTTTAGGAAATGTTATGCTACATTAAAATGGTTAGAAAGATGGGGTCTTGAGTATCAGTGATTCTTACTCATATACCTAGTACTTAATTTTTAAAGAAATATGGAGGAATTTGAACCACTTACCAAGAAAGACATCAACTAGTTGCATTTGAAGTGAGAAAGATTATTTACTTTAACAACCTACAGCTTGAAAATAACATCCCAATTTTCGAACCTTAAGGCCAGGTGATTTGGGAGATGAAGATGAGTCAGTTATCACAAAGGGATAAATAAACACACGCTAGTCTCTCATTGTCAGTAACAAAAGCTCATGCCTCTGTGATGTAGTGCTCACAGAAACTGTGAATTAATTGAGAAAGAATGGAGAATTGAGCCCAGAAGCTCAGATGAGAACACACACAAATACACAACACCACACTGAAAGAGCAGAAGGAAAATTACTACAACAGCGTGTATCTTCCTCAAAGGAGGGAAGCCCTTATCTCCAAAATTTCCTCTGCTTCCCCTGCCTCAGAAAGTACAAACCACGCATGGACTGAACCAAAGATGGCGCCGGTGAGTTCAGTGTCATCATTCTGTGAATTAATTTGGCTTTCACATATGGGTTGTTTTTCTAGAATACAGGATTACTACATTATGAAATGCTAATTGTTTCTGCTACCCAGCATGACCTGCCTGGAAGATGAGATGCAAATTAAGACATAATACAATTATGGATGCTCTCACCCTATTCAAATATATTTTTCTTCTCCAACAGGCTCAGGTAAATGGCCCTTATTCTGTTTAATTTCCAGCAGCCTACTCTTAACTCCCAACTCTTGCAGCCTACGGACTCTACTCCGGTGAAATGCCTAACAGTACCATAAGATAGTGAGGCTTCTTGTTTCGAATAAACATATCAGAACTTATGTCTCCAAATAAGTCTTGTCTTTCTAAATAACCAACTTGGGACGCTAAACATTTAGGCCACATGGGCTGCATTTTTATACCAGTGAGCTCTCATTAAAATACAATGTCAAGACAAACTCTGAAAGAGAAAAGAGGCAGCATCGGAGAAGGATGACATACATCAGCTTGGGAGGCATGTGTAAAGGCAGGGCTGTACGCTGCCGCCTTAATGACCATGGGGAGTTTACAGAGGCAGAAACCTCTCTTCCTCTTCACCACCAGCTGTTAAGCCTCCTCTTAGCCTCCTTGCCAGGTGCCCACCCTGATTCAGGCTCCTTATCTTACCAGGAAAGAATGAAATACATTACTAATGGAAGTGTTTCTAAAAAAAGAAAGACACAGGGGAGCTAGGGAGGGGAGGGGAGGGGAGGGGAGGGGAGGGGAGGGAAGTGAAGGGAAAGGAAAGGAAGGGAAGGGCACTTAAGAATGTTGCAGAATGTGAAGTTGTTTATGACAGTAAATACTTGAAGTTGCTGAAATGTTCAACCAAAGGAGATTGGTAAAATAATTTATGGATTATCCATGCAGTAGAATAATTGGCTGTGATTTAAAGCTATTGTATAGGGCTTCCCTGGTGGTGCAGTGGTTAAGAATCTGCCTGCCAATGCAGGGGACATGGGTTCGAGCCCTGGTCTGGGAAGATCCCACATGCTGTGGAGCCTGTGTGCCACAACTACTGAGCCTGCGCTCTAGAGCCCGCAAGTCACAACTACTGAGCCTGCGTGCCACAACTACTGAAGCCCGCGTGCCTAGAGCCCATGCTCCACAAGAGAAGCCACTGCAATGAGAAGCCCGCACACTGCAACCGAAAATAGACCTAACACAGCCAAAAATAAAATAAATTTATTTTTTTTAAAAAAGAGTGAATTAAAAATATAATAAAGCTATTGTATACACCTATTTTCATTGATTTAAGTGAGAAAATCATGTTGCAGAACTATATGTATAATGTGATCTTTTTAAAATATGTATGTTTGCATGTATCTGTGAATAAGTGTATATGTGTACACAGAGAAAGAGGGAGAAAACTACAAGGAGACAGAGGGAGGAAGGAAAGATTCCCAATAAACACCAAGATGAAAATGGATATTTTTGAGAGGCAAAAATTATGAATGATTTCTTTCTTTTGCTTATTTCTATTTCCTATTTTCTACAAGAAATATGACTTACATGTGTAAAAAGTAAAGAATGCTGCCATAAAGAAAACTGAGTAGCTGTGGCTGAAGATTATCATCCAAGTAGCTACCCAGCATTTGCTTTTTTTCTACTATGTCTCTTTCTAAAAGGAGGCAACATTATGCTACAGATATAGTGATAAGCTTTGTACACAAATCTCCAGAGTCCACACCTAGTGCTCTTTTAAAATCATCAGTCTTCTCATCTCCAACATGTATTATTAAGTGAAAAAGCAAAATGAAGATGCAGGAAATGTGTAAAGTATGCAGCCAATTGTTCACAAAAGAAAGGAAAATAAAGACAATATATCAGATTGGCTTCTATGTGCATAAAAATTATCTGGAAGCGTTAAATAAGAAACTTTTAACAGTGTTTACCTGTGAGGAATAGCCACTGAGTAGAAGGGGGACAGAGATAAACCTCTTTATATTTTTTGATGTTTGAAACTTGTGAATTCATTACCTAGTCAAAAATTAAAATTTTAATTAGTCTTTTGTACTTTTCAATGACTTATCTTTTTATCATGTATCCTCAGAATTATAACTAAGTGATTGGTTTAGTGGTTTAGTCTTGATTTAATATTAATTATATTCAAATATACATCTGCATGATTTTTTTAAATATTTCTACTTGATCTCTTTTTAAATGTTAAACATACGATGGCCTGGGTAGAAGGGGACAGCCTCAGCACCTTAGCAATTGAATGAGACTGAATATTTTCATCCATGCTCCCTAATAGCAGGTTTACCAAAAAGGTCAAATAGAAAACAAACCCCAGCTGAGGGTTTGCTACTAAGAGGTGTGTAAGAGGCACATGTTCTCGTTTATCATTCTATTTTGGATCCAGTATTAACTTCTCTTGGATGGCAATACTGCCTCTATTGTTCCCCCATTAACATGGTACACCCAGTGGGGACATCTGTCCAACACTAACGAACTATTCACAGGAGAAACAAGAACCGGATACCAGGAGCCAAGACAAAACAATTAGAAGGAAAGAGAGACTGTTGGCTCCTGACCTAAATTGAATTGCTTTTAAGAGACAGAAACAGATTTTTAATTACGTGATCCCTTTCTCATTTCCTTTAAAACTTAAAGGTCAGATTCCCCTTTCAAATGCTAAAGGCCAGATCTGACATTATTTTATCTGATGTTATTGTGTCTGTGAGACTCGCTGGACTAAAAATGGAAGAGGTGCCCTGTTCAACCCAAATGAATGCAAAGCATTTTTGTTGTTGTTGTTGTTACCATCCAAACTACTGTTTGGAGGAATTAGTTAATAACTACTGTCTTTCTCCCTTTGCATTTCATTTTTCTTTCCAAATACCATTCTAAGAGAAATTTAGTCTGCCTTTACTAAGAAAAAGAACTGTTTGAAGGCATGAAGATCTGGGATAAGAAGTAGACTTAACTTCCACTTTTGCCAGACTTGACTTGGTGAGTTTGCTTTAACCTACTCTTTGTCACATTTTATTGTTTGCATTTCAATAATAGAAATTTTTCTTTCCACACACTTCTCCTCTGCCCTTATTTTCCCCCTCTCCTTCCCAGCCCAGTGAAGTCCGCCTCTTCAACAGCAACTTCCCCGGTTGCATCAGCTTCCTCTGATCTTGATCTCTGATTTCCTGCCTCTTTCTGTTTATAAAACTCACCTTGGCACTCAAGCCCACATTGTCTTCTCTTTCATTGGCAAGAAATCTAATAAATGAACTGCATTGGTTCCCATGGCAGAAAATAAAGGGAATTAAGGCCCAGCTAGCTGTGTCCAGAGGTTCAATCAGTGTCATTGGACTCTCTGCCTCTTTCTCCATGTCTTTCGCTCTGCTTTCCCTCTGTGCATTTTCTCTCTAAAGCAAGCTCTCCCTACAAGGTGGCATATATAATCCTAACAGTTGGAAATCCCAGAAGAAAAGGACCCTCTTTCCCAAAGTCATAGCAGAAGTCCTATGGCTGCTGGTAGGAGGCCCAGCTCTGAGTTACATGCTCACCTCTGGAACAGGGATCAAGATCAGTTCTACCCAAAATTCATGCACTGAGAAGGGGGAAGGGAGGATCCCAAAAAGAAAAGAGGGATTCTGACACCAGATGTTATGTATAAGGCATCATAGCTTTAATTCAGTGTTATTTAACAATACCTGTATATTCACCATATCTCCAACTAGAATGTAACCTTTCAACATCAGTTTCACTTCCTTATATCCCCACCCTTTTGTTAATATCTACCACAGCAGTGGTCACTGTTATAGTCTATTATATCAGAGGCTCCCAGGGACCCAAAACTCCCCATATAAACACACTCATGTGCTTCCCTCCGCATAATTAGGGTACACCGTGTGACTAGCTTTAATCATAGAATGCAGTGGCAATGACACTGTGCCAGTTCCCAGTCTAAGCCTTGAGAAGACCTGGAACTTCTGCTTTTGAGCCCATGGGAGCCCATGGGAAATTGGGCAACTCTGCTGGAGAGAGGCCCCGTCAACCCAGTGTCCCAGTTTAATCCAGCCGCGACCTGACCCACAAGTCGAATGAGCCACCGGACTGACCATCAGCAAGATCAGCAGAAGAACTCTCCAGCTGAGCCCATATTGCAGAACTATAAGAAAATAAAGTTTTATTGTTTTAAGCCACTAAGTTTTGGGACTTATTATACAATAAAAGATAACTGGGGAAAGGTACTTGGAAAAAATATGTTGACTGAATAAATTAATGAATGAAATTCTTGATTTTTTTATTGCTTTCACTACAAAATTGCCATGGCAACAAATGTGACATTAAAAATGCATAAAGAGGATGGATTGGGAGTTTGGGATTAGCAGATGCAAACTATTATATATAGAATGGATAAACAACAAGGTCCTACTGTATAGCACAGGGAACTTTTATTCAATATCCTGTGATAAACCACAGTGGAAAATAATATGAAAAAGAATGTATATGTATGTGTGTATACACATACATATATATGTATACAGATATATATATATCACTGAATCACTTTGCTTACAGCAGAAATTAACACAACATTGTAAATCAATTATACTTCAAAAAAATAAATTTCTTAAAAACTCATAAAGAGTGGATTGAGAAAAAGGAGAATGCATGAAAAAAGAGAATATAACATTTACTGATAACCTTCTATATCCCAGGCACTATACCAAGTCATTTTCACATTCACATTTCATTCTCTCAGCAACAACCCAATGAGGTAGTATTATTTTCCTGCATTTTTTTATTGATGAGAAAACTGATGCTCTGACAAGTAAATTAATTTGGTCAAGGTCAAGCAATTATAAAGAGTAAAAACTTGGATTCAAATGCAATTGACCCAAATACAACTCAGGGGTTAGGGTCACCAACCCTCTGTGCAGCTGAAAAATCTGTGTACAATTTATAGTTAGCCCTCTGTATATATGGTTCCTCTGTATTCCTGGTTCTTCCATATGCCTGGTTCTGCATCTCTATTACCATAGTATTTACTGCAGAAAAAAAATCCACATGTAAGTGGACTCACGCAGTTCAAACCCATGTTGTTCAAGGGTCAAATGCACAAATCTTTAAGCTTACAATGCCTGTGCTGTTTCCACTCCACCATACTGTCCTCACAGACACTTGTAGCCAGTGGGGTATAACCATGCCCCAGCTTCACCACTGATTTTCCATAGGATTTTAAGCTTCTTCCATACACTATACACTATACTCCTTCCATATTCTATACATTAAAGTTTCAGCTTCCTAAGCATGATACTACTAGGCTGACACTGCCCCTTCTTCCCTAAAATCCATCCCAACTCCTAAAATGCTTACAAAATTCCAGCAACTCCTTCTTGAAAAACAGTTTCTTTTTTTTTTTTTTTTTTTTAATTTACTTATTTATTTATTATTTATGGCTGCGTTTGGTCTTCGTTTCTGTGCGAGGGCTCTCTCTAGTTGTGGCAAGTGGGAGCCACTCCTCATCACGGTGCGCGGGCCTCTCACTATCGTGGCCCCTCTTGTTGCGGGGCACAGGCTCCAGACGCGCAGGCTCAGTAATTGTGGCTCACGGGCCTAGTTGCTCCGCGGCATGTGGTATCTTCCCAGACCAGGGTTCGAACCCGTGTCCCCTGCATCGGCAGGCAGACTCTCAACCACTGCGCCACCAGGGAAGCCCGAAAGACAGTTTCTTATCACTTCACTTCTTGTGGAGCACGGGCTCTAGGTGCACGAGCTCAGTAGTTGTGGCCCACAGGCTTAGTTGCTCCATGGCATGTGGGATATTCCCCGACCAGGCCTCAAACCCGTGTCCCCTGCATTGGCAGGCGGATCCTTAACCACTGCGCCACCAGGGAAGTTCCAATAAAGACTTCAAACATGGTCCACATCAAAAAAAAAAAAATCTTAAAAAAAAAAATGTATATATATATATACACACACCTTGCCCTCATGTTTCTCTACTTTGATAATTAAATGTAATGTGTTATAATTTCCAGGTCAAAGTGGAATGTGGTTAACATCCTCCCATAAAGATGCTCCTATGTTCACACTAAATAATCCATGAAAATATAAGACTAAACCCACCACACACACAACTAAATGATCAATAACCTCACGCCACAATCTTAGTGGAATCAACACAAAGCCCAAGGCATTTGAAAATACACTGAGAAAAACTTAATTGTTGTTCATCACACCACATACTCTGGTTTGCCTCATGAAAAAGAAGCCACTTAGGGAAAAAAATACACACAAAAAAATTATTTTTAACCTTTAAAAAAAAACTTTTTATTGAAGTAAAATATAGATATAGAAAAGTTCATGCATCATAGGTGTGTAGCTCATTGAATTTTCACAAACCAAACTCATCTGTGTAATCAGCACCCAGATCAACAGATTATTACCAGCTGCCCAGAGGGTGCCCTCAGGCTCCTGCCAACCACTAACCCCCAGACCAGGGTTTGTAACTTCATTTAAAATTCATAAAAGATATTTCTATTCCCCCACTTTCAGTCCCCTGACTCAGAGTCCAAAAGAATGGAGCAACCAGAGTCAAAGGCAGCTGCTCTCTGTACTCCTTGGGTGCTTCTCTACGTGTCAAACACAATACCACACAAGACTCCCCTTCCCTACCTCACTCCTCCAAATCTCTACATCCAGGCAGAGACTGCAAATACCAGAAAGTAGTGGGACAATAAGTATGTGTACAGAGGTGGCAGGAGATGCAGGGAGGGACTGGTGACATCTGTGTCCTCGCTATGAACACTGAATACTAGGGATTGTAGCCTTTGTGCATTATATTGGTTCACATATCACAGAATCAAGCATCAGAGATAGACAGTACGTCAGTTGAACAAATGCCTACTTAGAAATGGGAAACTGGGTTGAAAGTGCAAAGCATCAACCTGCTCTTCACACGTCCTGTGAAAAATAGATCATACCAGAACATCTTTGAACCACATCAATACAGTTTGTGGAAGATATGGGTGAGGGGGGTAAAAAAAAGTCCACTCACCCTGTCTGATGACAAATATGGAGTCTGGATTCATCTCACCTTGTTCAAGGAAACAAAAGAAGAAAAAACCAACACGAGTCTATGGGGAAAAAATACAGGATAAAGGAAAAGAAAACAACATATCAGAGACCAGGAAAAAAGAGTTAACATCTGAAAATAACTTTTTATATTCCAGAAGAAAATTTCCAAACTCTGATTAGTCTTCAAAAACAATATAAAAAGACACAGGGGATTTCCCTGGTGGCGCAGTGGTTAAGAATCTGCCTGCCAATGCAGGGGACATGGGTTGGAGCCCTGGTCCAGGAAGATCCCACATGCCGCGGAGCAACTAAGCCCATGCACCACAACTACTGAGCCTGCGAGCCACAACTACTGAAGCCTGTACACCTAGAGCCCACGCTCCACAACATGAGAAGCCACTGCAATGAGAAGCCCGCACACCGCAATGAAGAGCAGCCCCCGCTCGCTGCGACTAGAGAAAGCTCGCGCGCAGCAACGAAGACCCAACGCAGCCATAAATTAATTAATTAATTAATTAATTTTTTTTAAAAAGACACAGGATCTAACAAAGAGAAGCTGGACAAGGAAGGAGCAGGGTGAAATGAGAGGGTAAAATGAATGTTTTTAAAAAAATTAAAAGCACTATAGCACACAGCATTGTTTGGTGAATGTTCTGACAATATGTAGTAGACTTGATTATATGTATGCTCTATTAGCCAACAAACCCTCTAGTGGATATATAATATTTACCCTAAGAAATATCACAGGGTGAACCAGGATACAAATTTCAAATTAATAATACTGTATTGGATACTGGAAATTTGCTAAGAATAGATTTCAGGTGCTCTAATCACAAAAAAATGAAATTATATGAGGAGAAGGTATGTTAATTAGCTTGACTGTGGTAATCATTTCACTATGTATATGTACATCAAATCATCATGTTGTATATCTTAAATACATATAATTTGTATTTTTTAAATTGTTTAAAGAATGTTTATAGCAGCATTTTTTAGTAGCCAAAAACCACAGACAACCCAACTGTCCATCTCTAGACAGGTAGTATGGTGATGTACACACGAGATACTATACGGACATGAAAATGAGCAGCATACAGCTACTCAGCGCAACACAAAAAAGGGACATAAATACAGTGACTTGTGGAAGAAGCCAGACAAAAAAATTCATATTGGCTGTTTTCTTATACATAAAGTTTAAAAGCTAAACTGCAATATTTAGGGATGCATACTTAGGTTGTCAAATGATTAAAAAAGAAAAAACAAGGCAGTGATTACCATCAAAGTCAGAAGGCTGTTACCTTTGAGAGGAACAAAAGTTTGTCCGTGGGATGAGGCATGTGGGGAGCCTCTGGGATGCTGCCATGTTCTGTTTCTTAACCTTAATTGGTACACATGGTTTATTCTTTTCGAATTCCTCAATGTGTACATTTAGGATATATACATTTTTCTGTATGTGTATTATATTTCATGACTTTAAAAAGTTTTGGAAACACATAGCAGAATTAAAATCTAGGCTGAGAGAAAAGGGAGGTTTGATAAAAGAAAAAATGAGAATAAACTTGTAAGAAAACAATAAGAGGTAAGATGATGACCACAAAGGAAAAAGAAAAGGAAAGACTGAAATTCAGACAACTGACATCTCCAGAAAAAAGTCCCAACAGACAGAAGGAGAAATCAAATAAATAATAATTGAGTAACATAACAGGTACGGGGCTAAATACTGTATACAAATTAACTCTCTGAATGTTTACAATAACTCTATGAGGTTAAATACCATCATTGGGTTCCTTCCTCATGCTAGTGGGGAAACTGAGGCTTAACCTTCCCAAAATCTTACGACTGGTAACTGGTAAGCAGGTAAGTGGCAGCTAGAAGCCTGAAACCCCTGTCTCTGAGGTACTAAAGTGAGTCCTCTGAACCACTATACCATACTGCCCCCTATTTTTTCCTGCCCTGGATTAAAATAAAATGTACTGCAACATTCAAGGACAAAGGACAGGTAAAAAAATCTTTTAAAAGATTTAAGGGGAAACTCATTTTTTGTTTGTTTTAAGGAGTTTTTTTGGGTTGGTTTCTTTGTTTTTACCAGAGTTCATTTAATCCATTTCTAACCATAAGCACTTATTACAAAACTCATTTATTCAGACTAAATAGAATTAAAAATACAGATTTTCCTGAAACAACAACTATGAGTCATCTATTACAAAACCACATATATTCAATATTTACTACAGAGTCCAAAATTGATAAAAACTTTAAATAAAAGTCATGCTTGAGGGGGTAAAAAAACACCTACTTAATGATCTCTAGAAAAGAAAGCCAAGTTTACCTCAGTACTAACTGGGAGTAGCAATTATATGCTCTGCTGAGAAACACTAGTAATTCCTAGGTTCTCTGCCCTCTTTCTACAGAATAAATTGCAAAACAACCAATGACAATGACCCTTAAATATTACGCTATTTTAGTTATTTTGTTCAGAATGTATGACCCCTTTATGTTTTTTTAAACCATATTTTTTTTTAAACCCTCATTTGTGAAAAACCTCTCAAAGCGGATCATTTATCTCTATGTAATATAACTAGGTTATAAAATAATGCACAACCAAAACCATCCGGTATTCAGTACAGAATACTCACCGCTTGGGCCGGGCCTGGAGACCCCGGCGCTGCTGCGCGTGTTCGTCACGCCGGCCGGGCACAGGCCCGAGGGGCTCGCGAGCCACAGGGGCCGCACGTGGCCCACCTGCTGTACCTGCGGCACTTGGGGACTTCGTGTGGGCGGCTCAGGAGGCCAGGCCCGGAGACGCAGCAGCGAGGCCTGCGCGGAGCTGCGCCTGGACTACATCGCAGAGCGCCGGCGGCGGGATAACCTGCGTGGCCGCAGCACGCATAGCTGCTTCCGCCCGCAGGAGTTCCGGGGGCAGCGCTGCGGCCTGGGGCGCTGGGGACGCCCAGTGGCGGAACCCGGCTGGGCGTATGGCCTCATCTTTCCGCAGAGGACGCTGCTGCAGGCCGTCACCAACACACAGGTCGTCCACGGCTTCTTTGTGAAGCACACGGAGGACATTAAGGAGTCGGCTGCCTACCCGGCCCTCGTGACGCGGGACCACAGGGACTCTACCAGGGCCACGCCCTCTCCAGTCGCCCCACCCCCCCATTCCAGACGTCCCTTCATCAGGGGCCCAGCCCTCCGCAAACCCTCTCTGCTCACTACTCACCTTCAGTGCTCGAGCTTCAAGGACAAGGCCCAGTGGGGAGGTGTTTGCCAGGGGAAAAGGCAAAAAAGGTGGCCACCAGCCTCCTGGCCACCTGTGAGGCCTGTCCCAGGACCAGGCCACGCTGAGGAGCAACCCTCAAGTGTGCAAGTCTGTGGAGGTGTCTGGGGCCTGCTCTTAGCAGCACCTTGTCCCCACTCTACTCCAGCTGAGGGGAAACTTATTTTGACCCAAGAATTTTATACACAGCTGTTGACTGAAAAAAAAAAAAGCACAACCTGAAAGTTGAGAATTATGTTTTATTCGGTGGACTTGCTGAGGACTTAAGCCTGGAAGACCTGCTCTCAGATCGCTCTGAGGGACTGCTGCAGAAGAGGTAAGAGAGGAGCCAGGGTATATAGAAGCTTTGCAACAAAACCCAGGTAGTTGGAACACCGAAAGATTGCTGTTAATTAAAGAAAACCAGACCTCTCAAGTTAATTAATTTAGTGCTTTTCTCTGTATGGGAAGATGCAAGAGTCTGGGCTCATTGAAATTATTCCTTTGATATAAACCTTAGCTATCCAGGGCCAGTGTCCTGCTTTTCTCCATCCTGAATCCCCTCGGGGTGCACAGTTGGGCGTGGCTACAGTGGCTGCTGGCTTGGTGGCCACAGCATCCTTTGTTTACTATGGCAGGCAACATTTCTCAACCATACAGCCAAGTTGTCTCACTCTTGTGAAAGCAATAAAACAATTTCAGATATTTTAAAAAGTATACCCGCTCATATTTTTAAAACCTTTTAAAAAATATACATTTGAAAACAAATTTCAATTGACCAAAAGAAGCAGCCTAGAAGGAGGTAAAAATGAGGGAGTAATAACATAGGCGTGTTCCAGAGCTCCAAAAATGACTGAAACCAAGATAGATTTAATCGTCTAGGAATAGTTTAAAAACAAAAACTAAAGCAATAGCAAAAACATTCTTGAAAGATGCAGTATTTTTTACATTTTTATAATCTAAATTTTAAAACCCAGATTTCGGGACTTCCCTGGTGGTCCAGTGGTTAAAGACTCTGCACTCCCAACGCAGGGGGCCCAGGTTGGATCCCTGGTCAGGGAGCTAGATCCAGCATGCCCCAATTAAGAGCCCGCATGCCGCAACTAAAGATCCCACATGCCACAGCGAAGATCCCGCGTGCTGCAACTAAGACCTGGTGCAGCCAAGTAAATAAATAAATATTTTTAAAAATAAATAAAAATAAAACCCAGATTTCATTAAGAAGAACTTGGTGGGTGAGGGGCAATGAGCAAGGAGAAGGTGGAGGGTAGGTTAAACTGCTCTGAATGGTAATCAAAAATATGGTTTTACTCTTTGGGGGTTAGAGAAATGTAAGTTTAAGAATGCTTTTGAAAAACTTTGAAAGCTAAGTACCGCTAGCAGAATTTAAATATGTGTGTGACTATCTCCAAAGGAAGATAAAAGCAAAGAAAATTAGATCCATATTTCAAAACATGGAAACGCACAAAAATGGGAAAACAAAACATGAAACAAGATGACAAGTAACACCAAACATATTGAAGTCAAAGGGTTGCAGACTGAGTCCCAAACTGCTGTGTTTAAGAGCCCCATCTAACATCAAGTGACATAAAAAGAAAAAAAGTTAAAGGAAAGGAAAATGTATGAAAAACAAAGGCAAACAAAAAAGAAGCAGTGATGAAAATACTAATAACAAATTAAGAGGGCTATAAGGCCAAAAGCATTACATAGAGCAAATAGGATCATTTTATATTAATAAGTGAACAGTCCTTAGTATCAGTATAACAGTCAAATCTTTATATGCTGACTAGGATTGTATTGAAAACACACACAGGAAATATGTCCTTAGAAATACAAGGATACATTTTCAGCAACACAGTAGTAGTAGGGAACTTTGACACCATCTGCATCTTGGCAAATCAAGTAGGCAAAAAAAAGAAAAGGATGATGTTCAAGAAATACATAATAAGATCAACTTACTGAATATGTAGATCAAGTTATGTATACCACAAACCAAACACCACCTCCTAAAAACCTCCTAAGTAAAAGAAAAAAATCAAAGCCATCATTAGGATCAATTTAGAAATAACCAAAATGAGAACACTACATATAAAAGAATATAGTATCACCAACAAGGTACTCAGAGGAAAATATTCATAAACACTTTAAATATTAAGTAAGAAAGCATCATAGTAAATGAGCTGAGGGTCTTCCCTGGGTCCAGTGGGTAAGACTCCACGCTCCCAGTGCGGGGGGCCTGGGTTCGATCCCTGGTCGGGGAACTAGATCCCGCATGCCGGATCTGAATATCCTGCATGCTGTGGCTGAGACCTGGCACAGCCAAAATAAATGAATGAATAAATAAATAAATAAATAAATAAATATTTTTAAAAATAAAAAAAATTTTTTAAATGAGCTGAGCACTTATAAAAAAGCAATAAAGCAAGTCAAGGGTAAGCACAAAGGAATTAATAAGAGAAGAAAATAATGAATAGGAAAACAGAAAAATATTAGAATGATAACCCCTAAGATGGTTCTTTGAAAGAACCAATAAAATGGACAAATTTCTGTTGAATCTCATCAGGAAGCAAAGACAGAAAGTACTTGTAGAGGATCAGGAATCCGGATATGATAACTTTTTTAAAATAAAAGATTAAAACTTTGGAAAATCTGGAACAAACAATGGAATACAGCTTCACACCAGTTAGTCTAGCAAAAATCATAAAAATCTAACAATAACAGGTGTTGCACGTGTGTGGTAGACGCACCGAGAGCTGCTTTGGTTTGGAGGGCAGGCAAGACTGGAGACATAAAGTAGTTCAAAGTTGCTTTCTCTTTCGTCTGCTTTGCACAGCAAATGGTGCAAAGGATATCTATCTGAGATGCAGGTAGGTGCATGTGGCTCCCTGTTACTACCCTTGCTTTTCATGGTGGCACACTAGAATTTCAGTCCACCAGCTCAGAGAAGTATAGAATGGAGGGATCCCTGATTTTTTATACCCAGATACATTAAAATCCAGACATGAGTTTTGCTGCATAAGAAGTCAGGTTGCCCTGCCTGTGCCTAATGTTCAGATTGCATGCCTTGACATTCCTGCTGTGCCAGTTCTGGGCCAATACACTTGTCTGCTCTGCAGGATCCAGGTGTTTCCCACTGATGTCCAGTCAGGGGATTTGTGTGCCAAGGCTTGGCCATAACTTTCCACAGAGTAACACCTACTACTCTGATAGGTCTATTCATTTGTTTATTCATCCATTCAGTCATTAAACAAATATTTAACAGACTTTTATGTACCAAGCAATGGAATAAACCCTGAGGATACAAGAACTTTGGGGGAAAATAACTGCCCTCATTAGGGACAGCACATACTAGTGAGAAAGACAGAGTAAAAAAATTTATATCAAATGTGTACAGGTAGCTATGGAAGCAAGCTATGGGAAGTCAGGGAAGGCTTCACTGGTAAGCTCTTTAATAACAAATATGCAGGGATTTCCCTGGTGGTCCAGTGGTAAAGAATGCGCCTTCCAATGCAGGGGATGTTGGTTCGATCCCTGGCCGGGGAACTAAGATCCCACATGCCGCGGGGCAACTAAGCCCGCACGCCACAGCTACTGAGCTCATGTGCCGCAACAAGAGAGCCCGAGTGCCACAGACTACAGAGCCCATGTGCCCTGGAGCCTATGTGCCACAACTAGAGAGAGAAAACCTGCACACCACAATTAGAGAGAAGCCCATGCACCGCAGCAAAAGATCCTGCGTGCCACAACTAAGACCCAACACAGCCAAAAAATAAAAGAAAGAAAATTAATTAATTAATTATATTTTTTTTTAAAAAAGAACACGTATGCAGTATTTGTCTTTCTCTGGCATATTTCACTTAGCATAATACCCTCAAGGTTCATCCATGTGGTTTCAAATGGCAGGATTTTCTTTTTTTTTTTTTAAGGCTGAATAATATTCCTCTGTGAGTGTGTGTACACATATACACATATATTTCACATTTTCAACAATACTATATTGTATACCTGCAAGTTGCTAAGAAGATATATCTTAATTTAAAACTTCTCTACACATACACACAAAATCATAACTATGTAGGGGTGATGGGTAAGTTACTTAGCTTGATTGTGGTGATATTTTCACAATATATACATATATCGAAACATCAAGTTGCACACTTTAAATATATACAATTTGTATATGTCACAGATATCTCAATAAAGTTGTTAAAAAATAAAGAATAAGTATGAATTTTCTAGCTAAAATGAGATAACTCCAAACAGAGGCAGCCTGTCTCTTCTCCCTCCTATAACCAATCTCCAGGTCCTGTCACTCCCACTACCCTCCTCCCAGCATCATCCCTCTTACCTAGATGTCCACAGGTACTTCCCAGCTGCCCTCTTTATTGATTCCATCCAGCCTTACCAACCTTCAGGTTTTCCACTCTGATCATACATTGTCCTGCTTAAAATCTGCCATGGGATCCTCAGTGCCTTCAAGATAAAATCTAAACTCTTTAACCTGGCTTACAAGGCCCCTCAAGATATGACCCTTGTTTATCTCACCAGTTTCATCTACTGTATTTTCCCAGTGTATTAATTGGGAGAAGCAGATATTACCCAATTGAAATGACCCCCCTAAACTCTTGTAAAGTTAGATTTTCTTGCAGGTACCAACAGTCTCTTTGTAACACATGCCTAATATAATGCCAGGGCCTGGGAATATGCTATATATTCTCAGTGATGGTGACAATGCTGGTGGTAATGATAGTGCTGGAAATAGATTATATCTCCATTAAAACTAAAGAAATCAGGAGTCTGGGTAGAGAGGGAGAGGAAAGTAGGAAATGGGTAGTAGTAAAAGAGGGATATTTAGGACATGAGTGTAAGGCCATGTACCTCAACTCAACATCAAAATGCGTGGTGGAGGAGATAAGTCGTAGAGATTTCAGGTAAGTGTAAATCCCCAATCAATAGGAGTATGAGTCTTTGTTCCTGCCTGGAGTTCTGTTCTAACAGGCAATTATAATAAAGTAGATATCAGTGTGGAGAAGGCTTATGAGAACAGTGCCTCACCCCTACTCAGGTATACCTGCAGGCAGGGAGCTAGAGAGAGCAACAAAAGTTTTCAAAACCTTTAACAAAGGATGCAGAAGTTACGTGAAAATCACAAATCAGTACACCGAGCAAGAGGTCACCCCAGCATGGGGCAGTGATGAAAGCCCACAGCCAGCGGCCAAAGTGTGGACCAGCTGAGTTTGGGAATGTCAGCAGGACCCATGTGAGCAGATGTGGGAGCTTGTCAGCAGGGGCTCGTGGCTGGGCTCTCCTGAAGCATCACCAAGAGAAACAGCCCACAAGTTACAGGAGCGACAGGCAGTGAGGGAAAGGCTGATGACTGAAGACCAAATAGAATAGCCTTCCAGCCAGAAGCCACTAATGACCAAATGACCCCATGTTGGTTCAACTGACCCCCATACTGAGAGCAAAAACTGAGGGAAGAGGCAGACCACTCCAGATTACTGGGTGACAATTTTAATAAGCAAGGGAACTTACATGCAAGGCTCGTCTTGGGTGGCCACTAGATAAGTAGATCTCTGCACTCACCTGCCAGAACTTTAAAAGTTTATATAGAGGCTGTAATTGGGTTCTGTCACATTTTCAGTTCAGATGGTCTCATCAATACCTATTCTTTTTTTTAATTATTTATTTTATTTTATTTTATTTTATTTTTGGCTGCGTTGGGTCTTCGTTGCTGTGCACGGGCTTTCTCTAGTTGCAGCGAGCGGGGGCTACTCTTCGTTGTTGTGCGCAGGCTTCTCATTGCAGTGGCTTCTTTTGTTGCAGAGCATGGGCTCTAGGCACGTGGGCTTCAGTAGTTGTGGCACGCAGGCTCAGTAGTTGTGGCTTGCAGGCTGTAGAGCGCAGGCTCAGTAGTTGTGGCACATGGGCTTAGTTGCTCCATGGCATGTGGGATCTTCCCGGACCAGGGCTCGAACCCCTGTCCCCTGCATTGGCAGGTGGATTCTTAACCACTGCGCCACCAGGGAAGTCCCTGAATACCTATTCTCTTAAGGCTGTGTCTTTGAAAGAGCCTCTAGCATAGGAACAGTGGGCAGTACGTCATTCTGAGGATGGGGTTGGGGGTGAGGAGCATCCAATTGCCCGGGTCCAGTTCTCCACTCAACCAGTGGGCACAGCCGTTCTGTGACCTCCAACACCCTTCCCTGATCTCAGGACCCCATACAAGCCTCCACAGGAATTTAAATCACCCTCAGGGAAAAGAATAAAAATAGGTCATGTAGTCCTGGATCAAACTACCTGGACTTATATCTCAAGTCTACCACTAAGTAGCTATGTGATCTTGAGTGAGTTACTTAACCACTCTGCACCTTGGTTTCCTCATTGGCAAAATGGGAATAATAATAGTGCTTATCTCAGAGGTTATCCTTAGCACATATAACAGTGCCTGACACAAAGTGAGTGCTCAATTCATGTTATTAATTACTACTAAGTATATTATTCATTTGCAGTTTATGATGCATTTGTATACAATCGGTACAGTATAATCCATGGACTTTACTACTTACCAGCTGTACAAGCTTTTATAAGGTCTTTAAGTCTTAATTTCTTCATCTGTAAAAGGCAGATAATAACGTGGGGTGCCTAATAGACAAGGAAGAATCAGAGAGAAAGAAGTAAGGCCTCCCGTGACAATGATGACAGCCAACACTTGCAGGGCATTTAGTAAGCTCCAGGCAATGTTCTAAGCATACTACAGGCACTTAATCATTTAATCCTCACACAACCCTATAAGGTAGGTACTGTGATTGTCCCCATCTTACAGCTGAGGAAGCAGGTCCAGAGAGGTTAGAAAACGTGCCCAAAGTGATTCAGCTGGGGAGCGGCAAAGCTGGGACTTGAACACATGCAGTCGTGCTCCTAAACACCTCACTCTGCCACCCTCTGGCCTCTGCATTTGTTCTTAATATCAACACTGGTGGATTCTTCTTCTTAAAAGATATGGACTATATCTGTTTTCCTCTATTTACTAGATTAAAATACATCTGATTATACTAAAAAAAAGAAAAGAAAAGAAAAAAAAAGAAAACACCTCTGAATCTAAACTCTGTTGGATTACCCCTACTGGAAATAGCAAATACTCAAACCTTGATGCTTAAAAATAGCTGAAACACCTGCTATATCTCACATTTATCAAAGCTGTTTATCTCCACAGACGATCTCCACTCATATGATAAGTAATTCACTCAATCAAGGAAACTGAAGAGTGAGAGAATTTTTAACATTTTAGAATCTACCACTAAATATAACTTTGTGTAATTCCCCTGGTTAGGGTTATTGTGCTTTTGCTTAAAAAAAGAACATCATACATTAAATCTATATTTAGATTGCAACCAAATGGAAATATGACTAAAATATTAAATATTCTACAAGAAATTATAGGTCAAAAATGTGGTCACATCTGGAGGTTCTAGGATGAAATGTGACCTCAAAATCCCTACCCAGCCTCTCTTAATTGTGCTATAGAGTCCACAATTGCTACTTTTAAAAGAATTGATTTACAGAGAAAATTTTAAATTTCACGTATTTGTAATTTTCTACTGGGAACTCAGATTTTGAAAGCTTTCCATGCATGATGTGGAGCTAAAGTAATACTTTCCAGTTTTGTACACTTTCAACAAACTATTTTTTCACTTTGGGGGTCCAACTATTTTAGACAGTAGTAAGGATTAGCTTTCAAAAATCAAACACTAAGGCATGGGCATTGATATAAAAAAATCACAAAAAGAAATAGAAAAGTTCAGAATTTAAAGTGGAGGAGAAAGATACTAAAATGACTTGTTTCCAGTTTTGTAATAGCTGCTGCCCCCCTGAGGTGAAAAAGTGTTAGTGCCTTCAAGCTATTTTCACCTCTTGATTGAAATTTCTTCAACATTTTCTAACGTTTCTCTGAAATGCTTTCCTTGTTATTTTTATTATATCGTTATTTTCTTCCTTTAGTCATTCTCTCTTTTGTTTACTGATGGCTTAATAATATAAAAAAACAGAGTGAATTAAAATATTCACTCAATTCAAGAGCTAGTTCAGCAATTCTTACAAAAAAGCCGAAAGTGAAAATAATACAGAGAAATGTAATGACACATCTATAAACAGAAAAAGAGAGCACAGAATAATTTTTGTCTCTTGACAAGTTTGTTTTTCAATCCTTCTAAAATCTAATAGTAAAGAAGACTTGGCTAGAAATAATATTGTAATATTAATTTTGTTAAATCACAGAGTCAGAAATAAAGGACAAATATACTCTAATGTATGAGTCACCTAACACATAGAGAATCTTTCATTGATTATTTGAAATGAAATTATAATTTTCTTTCCAGGGAGGGAAAATGATTAAATACCTCATGCCTCCCTCCCTGCAGATATCTGACTGGTAGGTTAGTTCTATTTCTAACTTTCTAGAATCATCAGCAACTGATATTTGTAGCACAAGGCACTGCCCTATAAATCATTTTTATCTCTAGTGTATCAGCACTTATGTAACCTACATACTATTGCATATGAAGTGATTGAATTATATCTCTGAGATATTTTTTATCAACAACTGCCAAGAAACACCGATGTTACACAGGCATCGTAGATTTATGCAAAGTAGTGTCCATTTTCAGCCCAGACTCCTAGGAGGGAGGGACTCTCATCACCAAAACACCCTTCCCATGGCTACAGCCCACAAAGAATCCCCACCAGCAGAATGGACCCAGCAGGCAGAGAAGATAACCACACAACATTCTGCACAAAGCTGCTGCATCAGATCACCATTTTCATTAACAAGAAAAGCAGACATACGGCCTTGTCTAGCATTTGAGAGGCACACATAGCCTTTCATTAGAATTCGTTGATGAAGATTTGTCTCTTCAGGTTTACTTTGAGCTGTTTATAAGCAAATCCTGTGACTCAGAATAAAGGTCCTAAAGTAAGAACTATATATCACAGAGCAAATACTGTGGAGGAAGAGGTGAATGGGTGGGACCCAGGAGAAAATCTCCAGGTCCTGGGAAAAGCATATATGGAGAACAGAACTATTCGCAAGACATGCCGATTAAAAAGTATCCCTAAGAGAAGAGCCAGAGAATGACAATGGGATTCTCCACGTAGGTATAATTTATACTATTCTTGTGGATGAATGTGAAACAAGTGACTTGGACTAAGATAACACAGATAGCAGATTACAACGTGAACCATAAGATAGACCACCATTCAGAAATGTAAATGGGATGATGCATGTATCCCACCTAGCACAGGACATGGCTATTGTTAAGTGGGACTATGTCTATGACTTAGAGGGATCTATTTGGTAAAAGTGACCCAAAAATTATCAGCCTGCTAGGGTCTTCCTCAAGTAGTTGACAGGTGGAAAACTACACACCTTGAACAAGTTTAAAGGGACAGATAAAAATACATAATTACGGCTCATGATCCCTACTCATTCAATGCACTAATTACAAAGATGTGAAGTCAATTATATATAACTCCTATTACTCATTGATATTAAGGCTTTTTGTTGTCTTCAGAAAGCTGAAAGTTAGGAATTCTCCTGGATAGTGTTAGAAAGACACCCAATCCAGGTGAACCTTATCTGTTTCAAGTGAACAGGTAAGATAAAACAGTGTATCTTCTGGGACTCTGTCCAAATGTGTCACGTATCTCACTTTCTCTGATTAGTTTTCTGAATACTGAATCCCTATTCTTAGCAATAGCCAGGTGAAAAGGTCATATCATCACGGTCACTGTGATCTTTGTTTCACCAATAAGTTTAACTCTTCTTCAATAATGGGGATTTGATGTAAGGGCACATTTGACAGTAAGGGTGAAAGGATTCCGTAAATAGCCATGCTTCAAGATTCAAAGCCATCTAGGAACTCTCCTCCAGCTGGAGCTCATGAACCTTAACCCTCTTGTTCCACCATCAACGTGCCTCTTCCACTCCTTGTTTCTTCTCATTTTTTTCTCTCATTACAGAATGGCTGCTGCTCTCTGGGTTTTCCTATTCAGCTCTTAGAGGAGGGAAGTATAAGTAGTCTAATTACCAGTATCCTTACTGGGAAAACTTCTTCATGCCAAGTCATTTCAGCAGCCAGTCTGTGGATTAGGTGCCTTTAGGAAACTTGATCCTGTGCCTTTGTTTAAGGAAGTGGTGCTGGCTGCTTAGCTCAGCAGAGGAGCTGCAAGCAGAGACTTGCTGAGTGTAACAGGCGCGATGATTGACGTCTCTAGTATACTATGTTAAAGGTTTGGTTTTCTTGCCCTGTAGTGGCAACTTTAGATTTCATTTATGAGTGGGTTTTATCTATGACAGGAACAGAGCTATATATAACATATAGCATAGCTACATCATTATTAAACACATTTTGTGTTCATATTTTTAATAATAAAAGTAAGTTCTGGTCATGTTTAAACATATCTTTTCGACCATCACAGTTTCATGATCTATTTAATCATAAGAAATCCTCACATCATTTCACATAACTATTTTTTTGTGGAAGGTCTTGCAGAAAGGTGGAGTGTTTTTCAATCCAGTTAGTTTCCTTCATTAGATAGTCGGACAGCTATTGATACCGACTTAAAACTGAAAGGTGCAGATGGAGAAGCAGATGCAGCTGTCATCCATAAGGCTGAGCAAGCACAACAGGCACCAGAGAGCCTGCAATAATAAAACGTTAGCTCCCTGAAACCCTGCTGGACTTTAGACTCCAAATGGAAACTAATCATTAGAGTCATTTATAACAAACCATGTCAAAATGTGTATGATACTCAATAAGTGAACATAATTGAAAAGGCCTACTGTAAATAAATATATAAGAAGATGAGAAGACACAACAAACACAGAACAGTAGTCTGTTGGTCTAAAGACTGCTCAGACTGTCAAATTTATTTTTCTAACTCCAGGAATATCCGTGTCTATCTAACCCATAATGGTTATCTAAGTAACTAATAAACATACCTAATTAAGAACATTTCATAACATGCCTTGGCTTTCACAGTCCTAAAAAGTAGGATGCATCTTCCCTAAAATACTTAAAGGCAATTATTAACTAAGCCATTCCACAGTTTATTACTCAGAATCTTATTTTCTCAACACCCCTATCAAAATATAGAAGCTCATTCTGGGTATTATCAAAACCCAGGATTCAATGAAAACATTCTCTTCAGTTATATGATATTGTACTCCCATTAATATTTCAGTAAATTGATAGCTTTTTTAAAATTTATTTATTTATTTATTTATTTTTAATTTATTTATGGCTGTGTTGGGTCTTCATTGCTGCGCGCGGGCTTTCTCTAGTTGCGGTGAGCTGGGGCTACTCTTCGTTGCAGTGCACGGGCTTCTCATTGCGGTGGTTTCTCTTGTTGCAGAGCATGGCCTCTAGGTGTGCGGGCTTTAGGAGTTGTGGCACGTGGGCTCAGTAGTTGTGGCTCACGGGCTCTAGAGCACAGGCTCAGTAGTTGTGGCGCATGGGCTTAGTTGCTCTACAGCATGTGGGATCTTCCTGGACCAGGGCTCGAACCCATGTCCCCTGCATTGGCAGGCAGATGCTTAACCACTGCGCCACCAGGGAAGTGCTGATAGCCTTTTTTTTTTTTAATTTATTAATTTATATATTTATATTTGGCTGTGTTGTGTCATTGTTTCTGTGCGAGGGCTTTCTCTAGTTGTGGCAAGCGGGGGCCACTTTTCATCGCGGTGCACGGGCCTCTCACTATTGCGGCCTCTCTCGTTGTGGAGCACAGGCTCCAGACGCGCAGGCTCAGTAGTTGTGGCTCACGGGCCCAGTTGCTCCGCGGCATGTGGAATCTTCCCAGACCAGGGCTCAAACCCGTGTCCCCTGCATTGGCAGGCAGATTCTCAACCACTGCGCCACCAGGAAAGCCCCCGATAGCCTTTTTAATAGAAATACTTCCTTGCTGAAAAAGATGCATTTGATAAATCAGTTGGCTTAATGTTCTCATTAAAAATAGAATTTTAGAATTAAACATTTCAAGAGACCATACATGATGGAATAATCTGTGCTCGACGGAGGAGGACTGTGTCTGACTCTGTGCTCCCTACCTACCTTGTTAGCACTTAGTCAAAAATTAAATAAGAGCAACCTCATCTAACCCGTGGCTTCACTTATCAGTTTTATGCTTATGGTTCCCAAACCTGAGTCTCCCGATTCCAGAATGCACATCTCCAACTGACTGCTGGACTTCTTCTTATGGAAGTTCCAAACCATGGTGAAAATGTTGCTTCCAGCTGAACTTGCTATTTAAATTGTGGTCCAGAAAGCAGCAATGGTATCTGTCACCTGGGAGCTTGTTAGAAATGCAAAAATCTCAGACTCAATTTCAAACCTACTTCACAATGTGCATTTTATCATTACCAGGTGATTCCTACACCTGGTCAAGTTTGAGAAGCACTGGGCTATGATTCTCTCATGTCTGTCGAATTTTTCTTCACAAATGTTTTCAAACATGCAAAATACTTGACCTATCAGCATCTCACAAGGATTTTATGAAGATTAATTTTTAAACCTCTGAGGATTAATTTATTTTTAAATTGCCTTGAAGACAGGCACTATCAGCCCTAAACCACTAAATCTAGTGAAATGTGACCCTTCCTCATTGGAGGTTCTTTAATCAGTACACTTATCACTTCTAATGACATTTTTACTGTGATTCATAAGTAATCTGCAGCTTTGTTATTCTTAGAAAAAATTCTAACCCCTACAAAGATTGTTGATTTTATGGATTTCCCTGTTTCGCCAAAACAAACGGTGCAGCCCTTAGAACACGTTAAATGTATACATAGGATCATTCTGTGGCTGCTTCACCCTGTTAAGGCAGCTAAGCAAGATCTTGACACAGATCAGAAAATAGAATTTTCCCCAGCAGATCAGGCCACATTTCCCCTAGGAAACAGATTCGCACCACCAGCCTCTTAATGCCCTTTTCTCACCTAAATATGTACTCTGGTTACGGAAGTTGGGAAACACATAGTGCTCTGTTGGAAAGTGGGTGCATGATGTCCTGCTTGGAAAGCATATTTCTAAACTGGCACACACTTCCTGCATTATGGGCTGCCCCGCTCTCTTTTAATGACAGTATCAGAGTGCCAGATGGCTTTGCGGGTCAATGGCTACAGTCCTCAGAATGTGTTGTGCAAAACAGAGTTAAATGTTCACCATCAAATTCTGGTCAAGGCTTATTTTGGTATGTCACATATTAATCCCTCCCAATTCACTATCTTTTCTCTAAAAGTGTAAGTCACTTGTAGCACTCAGCAATTTACAGCTCTCTTGTCTTGTCACTGCAAGTGTCCTACAGAGGTCAGATGATCAACCATCAGGGATACTGTGAGGGAATTCCTGAACTGGGTAAGGAGATAGGACTTAATGACCTCAATGGACTCTTTTAACTACAAAATTCCACAATTTCTCAACTTCATAACTACTTCTACATTCATAAGTAGTAAGTGTATGATTTTAACATCAAGTTTTCCCTGAAATTCATTAAAGGATAAATTTTAATTAAAAAACTAAATAATTAAACAACTAAACAATGATGCTTCTTAATTGGCCTGGACAAAAAAAAATTGAATAATTATTCATTTAAGATTTCCAGTAAAAGATTATTCAGAAGATAAGCTGATACTCAATTTCCTTCTTAGCTTTAGAAATGGGTTTAAGACTTTCAAAGCTATTATCTTTTTGGTTTTATGAAACATCTCCTCCATTTATTTTGTTTGTTTTCTATCTCATTAAAATTCTTATTTTATCATTATTATTTCCTTTGCCCTTCTTTCCTTAGATTTGTTGTTGCTTTTCATTTTCTTGAATTGAATACAAAGTTCATTTATTTTCAATCCTTCTTCTCCAGTTGCATTTAAAACAATATATATCCCTTGATATATAATCCTTTTTCCCATACCACAGGTTTTGATAGCACTTTTATTGTTCAATTCTAAATATGTTGTAATTTTCATTGAAATTTCTTATATAATTATGAGTAAATCAAACCTGATTGTTTAGTTTCCGAGGACAGTAGTGTAACAAGGACAGAACACTAGGTTTGAGTTTTATCACCATATGCCAGCAATTCCAAATAATGTCAGTGATAAAATACTCCAACATGAAACAATTTTTATTGGTCTACAATCTATACGATTGCTATGGCTACTGCTGAGTTTTAATAATATGTGTGTAACCTTCTGATTAGTACATTGTTACTACTTATCCTTTCATAAACATTGTGTTCTACATGGAACTTGATTCAGAGAACTCCCGTACAATCCAGTCCCAACATACACAGACACCCTTGCATTTGGAAGGTTAAGTTAGTAACATTTTTTAAATCATTACAGCTCCCTTGGGAAGATTTTGTGTCTTCAATACCCATGGTTCTAAATATCCTGGTGTTTAAACAGTAGGTTCAAATAATACCAGCACAGTAATTACAAAGATGAAAAAACAATTCTCTCAATCTATATGACCACTTGGAGTTTTTGTTTGTGATTAAATTTTGAAACAGTAAAACACTGTGAACTCTGAGGTGTAATTTTTTTTGTAAGCGCAAATTTTAGTGTGTATATGGAAACTTTTACTGAATTTTAGTATCTTTACAATTCAAATTGTCTTTTTAAACTATTGCTTTAAAACTAAAGGACTAACCAAGAAAATAAATCAGTACATTAGTGGCACAATTTAGAAATTTTTCTTGGTGTGAAGTTTTAGATGAGGTTGATCAGAAATCAAAATGGTTGCAGCCTAAACAGCATTAAACAATGTACAGTAAAACATTAAAAGTTTTAAAATTGTTCCTCGAAGAGCAGCACACAGCAATTGTAGAGAAGACTATTAGTTATGCAATGACAAAATGTAAGATAGGCATTTACACTGAAGAATCAAATTCAAAGAATGTCAGGAAAGCAACAAAAAGATGTTGGTCTTAAATGGTCAGAAGAAACTAAAAGAGCAATGTTCAAATGCCTTGATCATTTTCACCATAAATGGACATTTGTTCTAAATCAATGGATCAAATAATGTCAATGTTCACCAGCACTGAGCCATTTGCTCTCCTTTTGCAAAAGAAAAATTTTGGAGGGTTTTACCAAATGTAATAGGAATTTATCTTGAATTTTCTGGTTTATATATTTTAGTGGAATTTTTTAGACCAAGAAGCTTTTTGAAAGCCACTAAAATAAATCCTAAAAAAACAGTTTTAAGAATTTAGGAATTTATTGTGAAATGGAATTTTTATGAATCTCTATCAAACTTATCTTTGTTTTCCTATTCATGTATCTGTTGCTTTAAATGAAAAAAAAAAACTTTTGAAATTAATAAAAAGTGTTCTTCAATCAACTGTGAACAAAGAATGACCAACCTGGCTATACTCTGTAGAGCATGGGTACATGAAAAGACTAATTTTTATAAAGTCTTAAGACACATTTGCAGAAGCTTCAAAAATAGTACATGTAATGTTTATTACAGTGAAAGACCAATAAGTAGATATTTTTCCATTTTCACAAAATTCACTAAAAAATATTAATCCATTATTTCTTCCTTTTTGTGTTTCTTATTTACCATGCTTTCCCATTTGCCATGCTGCCTTTTTTTTAAACATCTTTATTAGAGTATAATTGCTTTACAATGGTGTGTTAGTTTCTGCTTTGTAACAAAGTGAATCAGCTATACATATACATATATCCCCATATCTCTTCTCTCTTGCGTCTCCCTCCCTCCCACCCTCCCTATACCACCCCTCTAGGTGGTCACAAAGCACCGAGCTGATCTCCCTGTCATGCTGCCTTCTTAATCTTTCTTGCCTTCTCTTGATTGATCAAATTACTTTTATTGCTTCTTTTCCCCTACTGTTTGGAAGTTACACATTCTGGTTTAAAAAGTATGTATCCTGGTTTTATCTTTGTTACCCTTAACTTTTAAAAATACATAGCTAATTTTATGTTGATCTAACAAAGCCTAAAGTTAATATTTCTACCCATCTTCCAAATGCTTTAGATGCATTACTATATATTTTTTTCTATGTTTACTTAAGTTAAAAAAATCCTTAATATTCCAGGATCACATCTTCAACCCAAATAATTGGGCTTTATTTCAGTATAAGCCATAGATAGGGATGGGAGAGAAAAAAAATCTGATTTAGTAATGTAACTTCACTATTACATACTTGGTATTGCATACCTATTATTATAGTCACCAGATAATACATTAAACTTAGACCAGCTTTTGTTTCAATATATTAAACAAAGAAGGTAGAATGAACATAAGGAGAATGTATTAATTTAATAAAGTAAACTACTAAAAAGCAAACAAGAAACAGAAATATCTCTAGAATTACTTGATAAAATGCTCAAGATGAATACAAATTGAGCACATAAGAGTACCAGATGTATGCATGTACATCGGAAACAGGAAAAATATAAATTAAAATGTAAAGCTAGACATTAGATAAACAAATAATCCTAATTTGTCAGTATTGTTTGAAAAATAACTGAAAAAATATGTTCATTTTTTTAAAAGCCAAGTGCAATAAGCCACAGCATTTGGTCTGTAACAGCTAATAAAGAATGCATTTGCTCTTGTCACTATATTGACCCCAAACATCACACCTAAGACTAATGCTTAGGTAGAGCTAGAGACCACTCTCCAGCACTACCTTTCCAATTGCATCCTTTGTACTATTTCTAGGAGAGAGCTATGGATTTGATGTGTAGTATACAATGTTACCAGGTCAAAGTGTTTGAATTTCATTATGAGGGCAGAGGGAATGACATAATCATATCCACGTTTCAGTGAATTGAAGAGAAAGATGGAGAAAAAGAGACTGGGGAAAGCAGACCGGTTAGAAGGCTATTTCAACAAACCAGGTGAGATATGATGAAGGTAGAAAGCAGTAAGATGGAGAACAGTAAACAGATTAGGGAGATATTAGAGAGATAGAATTGGTATAATTTGGTTACTAAAGATGTTGAGCAGAGTAAGAGTTGAAAATGATTCCTTAGTTTCTGGTCTGGACTGGAAAACATGCACATTCGTTAGATGCAGTCTGGGCTAGGGAATACGAGAGGGAAGTTTATCAAGTGGAGAACTGGATAGAGAAAGTATCAGATCATTTTTAGAATCAGCCAATAAAATAATAAATGTATTCTGTTACAACAAAATATAAGTGTGCATAGATGAGATCTAAAGTCATTTTTAGAGATAAAGCCACTAGGGGTAAGTAGGTTCAAGAATGAATTCCCTAATAGTTCTGGACACACCAAAGCTTCTCAGTGCTGCTAGTGATTTAGCAAATATTTGCTATCCACTCTAAGTTCATTAAAAGGGTTAAACATTTCTTCCTTCAAGTGTATTTAAATAGCTAGAAATTTAGTAATAGCTAAATTATACACAAAAATTATCCAGGGTGACTTCTTTCAAATGGTAAGCTAAAAGGGTATGATGATATATTCGTTCATCCTTATCCCTTAAATACAGAGATACTTTAGTACCTTCGGCTGTAACTGATTTAGAAGTAGAAGACAGTTTAGGAGTAAGTAGCAGCTCATTACTCAAGAGAAGAAAAAACAACGCATTCTTAAAGGATATAAGTTAAGGGGCCAGGCAAACTAAACATGTATCATCATCACAGGGATTTTCCTCAGTTCCTTATAGCAAAAACAAATAACTATTTGGGAGATGAAAATGCTCTAAAATTGATTGTGGTTATGGCTACACAACTCCATGAATATTCTAAAAACCATTGAGCTTTACACTTCAAATGGGTGAATTGTGTAATATGTGAATTAAACCTCAATAAAGCTGTTATTTTTTAAAATGAATAACTTTTTAATCCACTAATATCAGGTTTTATAAATGCTTTAATTTTACATTAGGCTTTTCAGGCTTACTAGGTTTCAAAATAAGCAGGAAAACAGAGAAAAAGTATATTTTATTGGTATTTAAACCTAGCACAGTTCAATTCAAATAAAATGGAACAGAGCAACTTATTTACTCTAATTGAATATAACATATAAACAAATTTTTTTTAAGTTTCTGTCTATTTTACCATCAAATGATAGTGTTCATGCAAGTACAATCATGACACTGTCCTTCTGGGCCCATATCATAGCACCACCTTTTATTTGCAGTTCTTGATGTAAATTTCATTGTCAAACATATCTGGCTTTAGCAATGTAAACATTTGCTACAAGTAAACTTTAAAAGGTAAAAGTGAATGATACTAATGAATAAATCAAAATAGAACTGAGCATCACCACATGATAAAATTCAACAGAATATTAGATAATACTGTTTCAATAAGAACTACAACTTAATAAAGTTCACAAAATGGAAGCAAAAACCAAAAGTAGTGTGTAAACTCCCAAAATAGTTTAAAATACTGAAGGATATAATGTAAAATTTACCTCAGATAAACAAAGGGAAACAACAAAACCATGCAGTGAATACCAAATTTGGTTTAGAAGTTACAAAAGTCCTTTTACTGCAAAGCCTTTCTAAAATGTACTGTGCCAAACTGTTTATTTTCTATCTCCCTTTATAAAAAAAATTATCACTTTTAATCACATAGTTGAGTACTTTGTGGGAATTTCACATATGTTGTCAACTGTGGAACTGTTACCCAAAAAAACTTTCATCTCTAAACTATTTTTTCAAATGACCAAAAACATTAAATTATCTTCATGAAAATTACCATATATAAAGTCAAATAATTCCTAAACAAATAATCATAAAAATAAAGCTGCCTTAACAGTAAATACAGAAATAGTGTATACGTAAGTGCTGAAGATCACAGAAAAATATTCAATGAATAGGCAAAAATTCTCACACTTATCATTACTGTTGATGATTTTGTTTACTTTTTGGTTAAAATTAAGAAACAAGTTTTCAAAAGGTCAAGAACATTCAGTGCCACTTTGAATTTGTCTGCAACATACAAATGAGTTATATCTCTGTAGTACAAGGCAGACTCTATTTTTACTTTTTAACATAAGTTATAAAGACCTCAAATTTCTAAAACCAGTTATAATACTGTGGCAAGCAAAACAAATTTGTTCTTATTGCTCTTATATTCTAGCTTAATCTACAAACATGAACATTTTTCCATTTGTTGTCTCAAACCGTACTAATACAAAAAGAGTCTAGAGAGATCTCTCTGTTGGTTTCCACAGATTAACTGAAAAAAGGGGAAAAAAAGAAACTGAAATATTATTTCATCTTCTTAAGTGTTCTTAATATGTTTAGCACATCAAGCAGCACTTGACACAGCAAGTTTCTTTAAGTGATCCATAAACACTTGTAAACTAACATCATCTGTGAGAATAGGTGCTCCAGACTCCTAGAGGAAAAGAAAGATATTTTCTATGATTAAAACATAGGATGATACCTTAAAGTGTATAAGCAAATGTGTAAAAAAATAGACAAGGAAATCATTTTAAGCAGAATAATGTCTATGCTCCTGTTGTATAATAAAGAATCTGCTGGCCTTTGTCCCAGATTCCTGTCCCAGATTCCTGAGAGGGAAACTACATCCTTAGAATTTCCTGATAGTAGTATCTGTTATTCATGAGCCCCTCAGATCACACCTGAGTTTATGCTATGAGATGAGATGACTCAGGATAGGGACCAGTCACCAGAAAGATCAACCACGTAATTAGATGCCTGGGCTTTAAGAGAGCCTGACCTCCAAGGAGGAAGAGATTCGGGGCTAGAGATTCAATCAATCGTGCCTAAGAGAAACAAAAGCAAAAACAATAAAACCACTGGATACCAAAGCCCAGCGGAGCTTCCTGTTTGAGGAATACATCAATGTGCTGCGAGGGTGACGCACACTGATTCCATGGGAAAAGGGCACAGAAGCTCTGTATCTGGGACCCTCCCAGACCTTGCTGTCTCTTCATTTAGCTGGACCTAACTTGTAACTTTTATACTAAAACTGTATTCATAAATATAGTGCTTTCCTGAGTTCTGTGAGTTGTTCTAGGGAATTACCAAACCTGGGGAGGGGGGTTATGGGAACCCACCCCCCCTACCCACTCTACCCACCCACTGCCCACCCCACCACCCTCCCTTTCTCACCACCCCACACACAAACGGATTTGTAGCCAGTTGGTCAGAAGTGTGGGTAACCTGGGATTCGACTTTCGGCTGGCATCTGAAGTAGGGGCAGTCTTGTGGACCACGTCCTTTAACTTTTGGAGTCTGCACTAACCCCATGTGGTCAGACTCAGATTTGTACCGCAGTTTACCAATTGGCCTTACAATAGCTCCATACCCAACTTAATCTTTAAAGTAGTAAAGTGTTCATTTGCCTTGAATGTATTGGTGTTTTTATCACTACTAAGAAATAAGTCTCCCTTATTGCTGCCTGTTTACTAAAATAAAATTCCACTTACACATTTTAGCAGAACCGCCAGATGGAAGGAAGAGAATTTATATCATTTTTTAAATAAACTATACTTATATATTTTCATTCAAGTAATTTTAATTGATTTCTGTGGGTTCTAAGTAATTAACAAGAGTTAGGGAAAATTCCTAACTTCTATTTTAATAAAAACTGTGTTGATGGAATGACCTTAGTAATCCAATCCACTAATAATGAAATGTTATTGTAGCAAGAAAGTTTTTCTACAATATTTTGTATCTGGATTTTTAAAGTTTTCACCTGATATCCAGTTTCTTATTAGTATATATAAAATGTCTAAAACAGGAAAATTAAGTAATTTTCAGAGGATATCAGCAAGTTTATGGCAAATATGAGCTCTGACTTTATAGCTCTTGTGGTTCTAGGCTGGCATAGCCACAGATATGCCATAACCTCTCCTGAATAATGGAAAATCAATTTTTTTATGTGTTTTCATATGTGAATTTATATGAACTTGAAAAACTTGATAATGAAGGGAGACAACAGCACTGGAATTAAGAGCTCAGAGTTTGGAGTCAGACTGCCGAGCTCATATCCTGGCTCTGCCACTTACTTAACCTCTCTGAATCTTAGTTTCCTCATTTGTAAAATACAGATAATAACAGAACCTATTTCACATGGTTGTTATAATGATTAAATGAGTTAAACTTTGTAAAGCAAATAGAACAATACCTGACACACACAGTAGGCATACAACATTATTATTATTATACCTTAATTTTTTCCATTTTACACATTTTCCACCTCAATTCACCCAATCCCAGATCTATTTCTCCTGGTCAAGACAAAATATATATGGATTTTCTAACTCATATACTGTGATCTTATTTGAAGTGATTAATACTAATGCTCAACTCAATATTATCAAAAATTTGCAATTGATTGATCTCAGTTTTACAACTGCACTCTTCTTCTCTTTAAAATATATCCAGGATTAAGCAAAAAGTTCCAAGCTTTATATCATTTAGTATATGAAGCACTATAGCAACAGAGACCTCCAGCACCCTGTCACAGAAGCAGTGTTGCAGTGGTGCCCTCTTCAGGCCATCCGTGGATAATACTTACACTGGGTACTTGATTTCTGACAAAAAGAAAACTAAGGTATTAAATTCCATAATTTTTAGTGAAATGCTTGGCTACCATGTTAACTCCCTAAATTTCAATCATCAGTTTAGCTTAATGGTTAAAAATTCAGATTCTGGGGTTAGAATGACCTAGGTTCAAATCCAGACCCTGTCACAGTTTAGCTGTGTGATTTGAGGTAAGTTACTTAACCTATATAAGCCTCAATTTCCTCTTCTGAAAAATAGGATTAATAGTACTCACCTCACAGGAGTATTTTAACAAATAGAAGTGTATGAAAATCTTAGCATAATGACTAAAACACAGTACAGATTCAGCTTATTAGCTATTATTATCTATAAAAATATTAACATAATTTCCCTTACAAAAATCATAGGTCAGAAAAGACCTTAGGGCTCTTGGTTTCTTTCTTACTTCTAATTAACATATTTATTTAATTTTGACATTTCAAACAGCATTACAGGAAAGGGATGTTTTCAAATTTAACAAAATATAAAGACTGAGAAACACTGATTTAAATGTCAGACCAAAATTTCATTGTTTTTAGACACATCAACAAGTTTAATACAAATGAAAGATTTTTCAAATAGTTTGGAACCAATCTGAAAAAAAGAAATGGTCTAAGTAAAATCCTATAGAAATTTTTTTGTTTTGTTTTTGTAAGAATCTATTCATAAAAGATAGGATCAAATGTCAGCTTCCCCCAAAGGTGTAACTGTAACTAATTCCTAAATTTTGCTAAATCAAATGCATTTCTGGGGGCCTTCCCTGGCGGTCCAGTGGTTAAGACTTTGCACTTCCAATGCAGGGGGAGCAGGTTCGATCCCTGCTTGGGGAACTAAGACCCCACATGATGTGCGGTGTGGAGCGGCCAAAAAATTACAAAAATTTTTAAAGTGCATTCCTAGAAAAGATGATTATATTTTCTAAAATGCAATAATGAGAAGAAACCCAAACTGTCTTCAACCGCCTCTTTGAGGAAAACACTTTATAAAAAAATCTAAGGAGAGACAGACCTGATAACAATGTAATTAAAACCACCATATAGTATAAGGACATAATTTAACTTAATGACTGTAAATATTTAAACGACTTTTTATCAAATCAATAAAAATAATTCATTTAATAACAAGTAAGTACACTTAAGTTTCTCCAAAGGTGATGGCTTTCAAAATTGAGTACTGAATAGATGAATGGGTGGATGGATAAACAAACGAGTGAATCAGATAAACAATACACGTTTGTTCCTTTGCCTGGGATTTCCTTCTCCATCATATTCACCCAATGAAATAATCTCCGTCTTTCAGGGTCTGGCTTAAGTGTTAGGGCTCTTGTTTATGTCTCTAATGCCCCTATTTCCAGGCAGTAATAATTAAACTTCAGTTTAAAATAGGTTTTCTTTCCGATCTTAAATATCTTTAGAGAGACTTTTTTACCAGTGATAACAAGGAAAACTAATAACTAATATTTACTGAGTATTACTGGGCATATCAAGTATGTGTCATCAAACTCTATAACAGACAAGGAAGAAAAGGCATAGGAAGTTTAGTAACCTGCAGAGTTTTCAATTACCACCCCAGAATGATGCTTCTCCATGTTTAACAGCTCAACAAGTTCTTTACTTTATATGTCTTCCATCTACATCTCCATGTTGTAATTTAAACCTCCCAAAACAAGGAACAAGCCATTATTTCCATGAACTAAACCGTGCTTTTTTAATGCAGAAATTCAGCCACAAAGAGATAGGTTTTATTTGGTCTTCATAATGTGAGCTCACAACATTTTGTTAATTGAATTATGTGTATGGCAACAATCATCTGGACGGGAGGAACAGCTACCCCCTTTAGAAAAGGATTTGTGTACCCTCCCCACAAACCCTAGTCTGCCATAGCCCGCTGCCCCCAGGTATTGCTTTTTGACACTGAGAGTCAAGTTTTCTTACATGCAGCCAGCTTCACTCATTTGTTCACCTGGTCCCTAGGGGCATGTGATATGTGACCCCTGACGAGTACTATTTTCAAGTATCCTTCAAGCCTTTAACCTCCCCTTCATATTGATTATTCACCATTTCCATTAACTCTATTTATTGGTGCTACTTTTCTATATTCTTGCAATTTTCTTTTCTTAAATAAGTTCCTCTTAAGTTGTGGGATCCAGAACCAAAACCAATACTCAGTTAACTAGAGTTAAGTATAATGGAAAGGCTGATTCATGGTACATCCTGTACTCCAAACTTCCACATCACAGTAATATTTGGCTTTTTGTTCCCCCAGCAACTGGAAGAGGGTGAGGGGTGATACTGAGAGTCTATACGTATATGTATTATATGGGCACAAATTTTTCTCACATGTGCTATGTGTACCCTTTGAACGCCTTCCAAGAGTAAGTTTCTTTCTTTGCTATAAAAAACTCCTCACCTTTCAGAACTTTTAGACCGTGAATTCAATTTATTTATCTATATCACGAAAGCTTCTTAACTCCTAAAGCGTCTCCAGAGACCTCCCATACTCTAATCTCTGTTCTCCTGTCCAGATCTACTATGGTCAATATATGCTATGTTTAAGGTACTGTGGAAAGTCAAAGATGAAAATGACACAGTTATCACCCTTAAGTAATTTATAATCTAACAGGAGAAATAAGTGCCATCAGAAATAGATGAAAAAAGGGGGCGGGGATGAAGCGCCAGGGATATTACACAATATCCAGTCATGCAATCACAGAAAAGGTTTCATGGAGTCAGTAAACTTTGCACTGAGCCTTGAGGGATGGCTATGATGTGTTACAAGTGGTGATAGGGACAAGTCACATGCTTAGTGTATTCAGAGTGGAGTAAGAAGTCCAGTTTGGCTAAAAAGACTAAAGAGTAGCTAAAAGTGGACAAAGCTATTTGGAGCATACCATAAAGGACCATCAATAGCAATACAGAACTTATATGTAACTTAGTAGGGGGTTATTAAAGATTTCTAGGCAGTGCTTTGACTTAGAACTGCTTTAGGGAGACCACTCTGGCCAGTGCCAAAATGGAGGAAAAGGCTGAAGCACCAAGAGCAGGTAATTCCAACAGTCTATGTGAATAGTAACAAGGGCTTGACTTCGATTAGTGACAAGGAAAGGAGGGAATGGACAGGGAAAATAAGTCAATAATTAGGGGCAGAAGGGAGAAGATGTAAATGACTAAAGTTCCAAGCCTTGGGAATTGAGAGAACAGTGGGGCCCTCTATAAAAATAGGAAAGTCAGTCAGTACAAGATAGTGTGAAAGAGTTCAAGTTGGGGCATGCTGCTTATGAAATGTCTACAGGAAACTCAAGTGCTGTGCAGCAGGCAGTTATAGAAATTCCAGTCTATAGGTCACTGTGAAGCCAAACCAAAGATGGAGATTTACAAGTTAGCCTCAGATGAAAGCTGAAGCCATAGGAGTGGACACAATCACCCAGAGAAACAGTGAATATACAGAATTCAAGGCAAACTTTTGAGGCACCTCTATATTCAAAGGAAAAGGGCCTTAATCCCAATTACTGCTTCGTTTCTCTTCTAACCAGCCTGGACCCCATAGTCAGTTATCTAACATCGCTCTCAATTATTCTACTCCCTTTGCTGTGTCCATCTTTCTTATCGCCAGTCCTAAATTAGCCCCAATGCAATGTCTGAATTACAAAGCATGGCTAGAGAACATTACAGAAGCATGCTCAAGAAACTGTTAGTAAATAAAAGGGACCCTCACCATGCTGTAAAAGTCTTTTATTCATCTTCTGTTGCTTTCTTATATTCCCTATAGCTGTTTTTAATCTTTTCTATTTTCTAGTCCTTAACCCCAGCATTTCTCTCTCTTAGAAAATAATCTTTTACTGAAAAGAAACAGGCTTATCCAATGTGAGTTTTTTCTCCACCTCAAAATCTTTCTCTGTCTTCACCCTTCTTCTCACCCTTTGCTTTTGCAGAAAGAAATGTCCTGCCTCCTTACCAATGCTTAACCACCATACAGTGCGTGTGATCACACTGTCTCCTTTTGAGGATCTTAAACATCTATGCACTGTTCTTTTGTGTTTCCCCTACATTAGCTCCTTACACTTGGTCCACAAATTCTGTGCCCTTACTCTAATAACAATCATCCTACTCTTCACTCAGGCTAAATTTGCAAAAGAATAATTTACACACACACACACAAAGAATCATTTACACTTAATGACCTCCACTTCTTTACCACCTACTAATTCCTTACAATCTATCTGCTACTCAACCACTATATTAAAACTGCTTACCAAGGGCCAAAAATAACCTCCTAGTCATCAAATCAAGTGTCTGCAGCACCTCAATATTTGCTACTCCCTTCTTCTTCCTTCTATAACGTCCTCCCTCATCATTTAGGATATGGTATTCTTCTCATTTTCCTTCCACTTCTCTGATTATTTATAAAATATTCCTACCACTTGTACTTCCTCAAGGTTTTATCTCATCCTTGCTTTGCCTCTCTATTCTCTCCTTGGACAAGAATCCACTGTGATGACTTTAAGTATCGCTTGTCTATGAATCCTTGCCCTGATCACCAAACCCAAAATTTCAACAATCTGCTCAATTTGGGCATCTAGATGGTATCTCAAACTCAAAGTCTAAACCCAAACATTTTCAGGAATTCCCTGGTGGTCCAGTGGTTAGGACTCTGCACTCTCACTGCCGAGGGACAGGATTCAATCCCTGGTCAGGGAACTAAGATCCCACAAACAATGCGGCATAAAAATAAAATAAAAGAAAAAATAAAAAATGAATAAAATCAAACATTTTCTTTCCACCCTCCCACTTACTGGCACATATTCTCCTCAGTTACCCAGGCTCAAAACCCCATATTATCTTGTTCTCCCTCAACTATTTATTTTTCAGAAATTCAAACCTAGAGAAAAGTACAATGAAAAAACACCCACATACTCTAAACATAAAATCATCGATTAATATTTGCCACATTTTCTTTATGTTTCTATATATTTTTCCTTTTCTTTTTCTTGTTAAATAATTTCTGCAAGTTGAAGACATCATGATATTTTACCCCCAAACACTTCAGGATATATCTCTCAAGATCGAGGACACTCTCCTACATAACCACAACACCATTATCACACTCAAGAAATTTAATAATATTATACTAGTATCTGACATATAGTCCACATCCAAATATCACAAATCATCCCAATTATGTTCTTTATAAGCTGTTCGCTCTCTCTAATCCAGAATTCAGTCAGAATTCACATTTTGCATACAGCTGTCTTGCCCTGGAGTAAGTTTTACTTTCCTGCAACTTCTAATCAAATCTCACTGAGTCTACTTTTGAAATATCGCTGAAATCTACTCTTTTTCACCATCTCGTCTTCTTTCCCTCTCACTTGGATTACTTCGACAGATAGTTTCAACCTACACACTGCTCCCGATTAATCTTAAGATTCAACTGTATTGTCTAAGACTCAAATTTGCCCCTCTGTCCAAAAACCTTCAATAACATTCCATTACTTACCAAATAAAGACTCAACTCCTCAGTCCTCAGCCTGGCCTTCAAGAGCCTCCACAATTTGGCTGCACAATATATTGCCAATTTATTGTTCTACTATGCATCCCTACGTGTACCCTTTACCTTACTCCATACTGTCTTCTACCTAGAATTCCCTTCCTCATACAATTTCTACTTACTCGATTAATAACCACTCTAAAAGGAAATGTCTCATTTTCTGAGCGCTATTCTGACACCCTCTCCTGCTGCCACCATGTGACCTCTTCCACTCCTCCTCATCTATCCCCCTGTAATACTTTAAATCTTCCTAAAAGCACATAGCCCACTCTGCCTTGTACTTTAACTACTTAGGTATGTATTTTATTTCTAATACTAGACTACAAGCTCTTCAAAGGCAGGGATGATCACTGTGGATCTTAAAGTACCAATATAGAGTCATGAAGATTGGAACACTTGATAAATGTTGATATATTGTATCAAGAGGTAGGACTTCCACCAAATTAAAATATATTAATAATGATTTCCAGGCTTCCAGCCTCTCCTGCTCAACCACAATCCCTGACCACTCCCAGCTTACTGTGGCCCTTTATGGTTCATAGCCTAGCATTAAGCTTGAATCACCACCTCCTATCTCATATTATACACGTTATTGCTTTTTGTCTCAAGGGTAAAATGTTAAGCTTGAAATATGAAGGGGTTCTATCTATTTGATATAATCACTTTTTTATTTTCTGTGGTGCCACCAAATGCTAATTCTATTTTCAACTCTTATTTTTTTATTACTTTTCCAACAGAAATTACCAAATACGTAGGGAAAAATGTAGCTTTCACTAAAATAACAAACTATAATAACACAAAGAAATAATTTCCAACATCTGCTATTTACACTTACCTGTCCCCAGGCATACATATTATTATGAGTCTGTGAAGGGTTGACTTTTGAAAGCAGGAAACGCGCCTTAAAAGCAAAGAAGAAATAACATTATCCATCAAAAATAGATTTGGTCAATATAGGCTAAACAAATGTATTATACTATCTAAACTCAACTGTATTTAATATGTTTGGGTCAAATTAACTTTATTAAAATGCAACTTTAAAAAAATGAACTAAATTTTGAAATATATACGCCACTATATGTTACACATAAATAATAAATGTAACCTCTTCTTGCCAAATCATACATACATAATAACATTCATAGTAACAAATACAAATTGTTGAGTCCAAAACTCAGCATATAAAGATTATGTCTGCAACAATTATGACAAGGTTACTGTGACATTTATCAAATACCTGGTCTGAAACGTCATCAGAGGTTGGAAGTCCCCAAAAATGATAAAAATAAAAACCATGAAATCGGGCTTCCCTGGTGGCGCAGTGGTTAAGAATCCGCCTGCCAATGCAGGGGACAGGGGTTCGAGCCCTGGTCTGGGAAGATCCCACATGCCGCGGAGCAACTAAGCCCGTGCGCCACAACTACTGAGCCTGCGCTCTAGAGGCCGTGAGCCACAACTACTGAGCCTGCGTGCTGCAACTAATGAAGCCCACGCGTCTAGAGCCTGTGCTCCACAACAAAAGAAGCCACCGCAATGAGAAGCCTGAGCACCGCAACAAAGAGTAGCCCCTGCTCGCCGCAACTAGAGAAAGCCCGCGCGCAGCAACAAAGACCCAACAGCAGCCAAATAAATAAATAAATAAAATAAATTAAAAAAAAAAAAAAAAAAAACCCATGAAAACCTATACATGTTCTTTTACTTTAAACAATGACTCTCAAACTTTTTTAAACTGTAGGCTATTCCATGAGAGCACTTACCCAACATTTTACCCATCTATCCACTATGCCTTATCATCATTAAATAATAACCAGAATAAAAGAGGAAGATAGCACTACATGTGGTGAAACATCAATGAGAGAACAAGTCATAAATTTTTATTACATGTTGGAAGAACAAGGACAGTCCTATCTTTTGAAATTTAGTACCATATAAAATCTTTTTCTACTCTAAAAGTAGAAACACAAGAGCACTGGCTCAAGAGTCAGAACATCTGGATTCAAATCCCAGTTCCTCCATTTACTATGTTTCCTTGGCCACAAGTATCCTAAGTGTCAGTTTCATTATCCGTAAAATGGAGATAACAATAGGACTGCTATGAGAATCAAATGAGAGAAGGTATGTAAAGTGCTAACTATCAGCTTTGCAAATTCTCAGTACAGGGTAGCTTCTATTATAGTAAAACCCTAATAATAATTGCTATCATTTCTGAATAATAGTTACTGATATTTATTACCTACTATGTAATACTGTGCTAGGCACTAGGGATACATTAATAAACAAAGAAACATCTGTGCTTTTAAGGAACAAGTGAAACAAACTTACAATAATCTATAATTAATTTATATAACTCTAATAAGAATTACAAGGGAGCAGTAAAAGTGTTTTAAGAGTGTATGTTAAGGGGTCCTAACTGAGTCTTCTGTAAGGCCCAAAAGGGCTATGTGTATATGTACATGTACCTTATTTAATCCTCATAATTCTAAAAATTACACACCTTTTCACAATGCCATAATGCTTTCCTATTATATTTCCTAGAAAATTGAAATGATAGAATGAGGAAAACAGAAAAACATTATGTTACCACAAACTTCATATTCATAGACTTTACCAGTAAGTAAACAGATTTAAGAAAAGTACACTAAATTATTTCCCAAGTTGTTCATATCTTCTTGCTCAACTAAAGCTTGCATACCACCATAATGCCATCCTGGCTCTTTACTAGAGCTGGGCTGGAGGAAGAAGATGGGATAAACCACCAGCTTTAGACAGCTAGTCAATAATCTTACTGCTCTGCTCTCAAAGCTAAAGCAAAAAGCAAGCATACCTTCCCCTGGAAACCATCTGCCCATCTCCTTCCTTTTTCATGTGCCTGGTGAAGCAGTCTATTCAAATTAACGTCAGAAGGCAAGCAGGATCAACTCGTAAAACCAGCAACAAACAAACACACAAACAAATTAACAGTACTTACCTGACTGCCCCCATGTTCAGTGTCAATGTATCTCGGCATTGGAAATCTGGAGTGAAGGATCTCCTGTGCATCATCCACTGGGGCTTGCAGAAGGTGGCGGAAATTTTCATATTCTGGCATGTCCTGGTATCCCGACTTACGCCACTGAGCTATGGTCTAATTTTACAACAGTTAAAAACTTATGACTTTTTTTCTTGCCTAACCAAAAACTTTAAGAGAAGACTTTTTTTCAAATGAAGCAATCTTCAGAAAATAAGAAAATTATAGAACATTATCCTATTTATTTTTTTAAGTTACAAATACTAATTTCAGTATTCTTGAGTAAACAGATGCAAAATTAGCATATTTCTTTTCCTTTAAAAGTAAAAGGAAATAATTCAGCCAGAAAAATTGTAAAACACTATACTTATCATATTAATGTTAGCTAAAAGCTATCTACCTAAGTTTATGATAAATAAGGGGGATTTTCACTACAGAAGATTTCCCAGAGACTTCAAAGTTAATGACCTACTATTATGAAGTCTGTACCAATGAAGTTACATTCTCCCAAGATACATAAGCATAGAAACTTTAATAATAATAGCAATAATATTATAAAAATAATATACCTGTAAAAGAGCATCTGAATCAGTTCTTTTATTAAGGAAAACGACTCCAAAAACCATGTAATTAAATCATCCACAAATTTAAACCTGGCTTGATTTCTAAGTTAACTGACTCAATCAATGTATACTCTATATTGCTTTATATCTCCGTATTTAACAGAGGAACAGTCATCTGCATTTCTGATTTCTCATTTAAGCATATTAATGAGCTATTTGAAGAAACAAAAGTACGAAAAGACAAAAGATATAAGCAAAACACCTAGCTCTGTCATATCATAGGCATTATTCTTAAAAGGTAAACAGCACTAGTAACTGGTATCAATTAAAAATAATAATCAATAGGTCTTTAAAAGTCCTGGATAATATCACTTAAAGTAGTATTTTGAATAAGGTCTTCACCATTACAGTGCAAATCTAAAATCATTTACAATTAAAACACTGGAAAAATATATCTGCTGGAGTTACTAGAATACTAGACTATAAGCTTGAGTGTAGGTTTGTGAAAAAAAGAGATCTGTATCTCTCAAAGAATCTAGATTTCAGTGCTTTCTTATACAGAGGAAGCACTTAAATACTGGCTGAATGAATAAATGCAGGAATGAACAGAGTTATGCTAAATACCTAGATTAAAGTTTAACTGCTACTCAAATATTCTGCTCTTTTCAATCATTTACCATTCCAATTAAGTGAAGTTATAAATTTTAATTAATTTGTGCTTTAAATGAGTTTTTAAGATCAAGTGAAATATTTTTTTAAATACTTCATGTGGAATACTTTTTAAATGGTTACATGAAATAATGAAAAGGAAAGCCTGCCTACTGACAAAGGCTGACTTTTCTCCTCTCAATGTCTTCAGGTAAAACCCAAAAGTATGATATGCTAACACTCTTACTTTCACAACTATGCTTTGTATAAAATCTATTTCTCCAATTATGTGTGGACAAACAGACAAAATAACCACAGATGGGTCAATTGCAAATTAAGTCTAAAAACTTGTAGAAGGAGAATCACATTTTACACATATCTTATAAAAGTGGAAATAAAGCTTATCATAGAGGAAACACTAGTCACATAGTAAAGGGGGGAAAGCTTCTATGAATAAAAAGACTTTACTGAAACTACGTGCTTAGCTTTAAATGCTATGGACTCTTACCTCACCATGATAAATCAAAATCTGGAAAAATGTGTCCATGAGGAGAATACGATCTGCAAGAATGCTGCTGCTATCAAGAAGAACCGGCTGACATGAAGAAAACAATGAAAGAGGAGGCAGGAAAAAATAATTAAAAACACAAAATTGCTCTTTCTAGGATATTTTAATTTTTTAATTTATTACCTTATTACATAAAATCTCTTGGTATTATGAATTCTCAAAGTATATTTCAATTTAACTTTCTAAGGAATCTCTAAACTGAAGTAACAATTGAAAAATAGAGTCCAGTCAAGAGGAAAGAGTCCTAACTGATGGTGGCACCACTGAGTGAGAGGGGAAAGGCTTGGGACAGAACAAATTTGGAGATGGAAAAATAGTACTGAATATGAAATAGAAGAGGGGCTTCCCTGGTGGCGCAGTGGTTGAGAATCTGCCTGCCAATGCAGGGGACACGGGTTCGAGCCCTGGTCTGGGAAGATCCCACATGCCGCGGAGCAGCTGGGCCCGTGAGCCACAATTACTGAGCTTGCGCATCTGGAGCTTGTGCTCCGCAACAAGCGAGGTCGCGATAGTGAGAGGCCCGCGCACCATGATGAAGAGTGGCCCCCACTCGCCGCAACTAGAGAAAGCCCTCGCACAGAAACCAAGACCCAACACAGCCATAAGTAAATAAATAAATAAATAAATAAATAAAAATTAAAAAAAAAAGAAATAGAAGGAAGTGGCCTGAACTTGGGTATTACATGCATAAAGATGGTAATTAAAGCTATATGGTGAGACTGCACCACTTAGAGAAAGGGAAACTAGAGAAGACATCAGAGATTGAGCCCGGAGCACGCCAACACTTAGAGGTCGGAAAGGGAGAAACCAGCAGGAAGAGACTGAGAAGGAACAGGCAGTGAGAAGGAGGAAAACCAGTAGGTGTTGTAGGTGTAGAAGCCTAGAGCAAAAGGTTTTCAAGGAGAATCCTCAAGGTAAATACTGTTGAGAGTTCCAGCAAGATGAAGGCTTTGGTGACCTTGATAAGAGTTGTTTCAGTATAATTTCAGTTGTTTCAGTATAATTTTCAGTATAATTTTGGGACAAGAGGAGTTCCCTGGTGGCCTAGTGGTTAGCATTCTGAACTTTCACTGCTGTGGCCTGGGTTCAATCCCTGGTCAGGAAACTGAGATCCCGCAAGATGCACAGCGCGGCCAAATAAAAAAAATAAAAAATAAACAAATTAGGGACAAGAGTTTGACTAATATAGGTTGAGAAGAGAATGTGACGTGGGAACACATAGACAAGTAACTTTCTGCATTTAGCTGTGACTGGGACCAGAGAAATGTGGTGGCAATTAGAGAAAATGTGAAATCCAGGGGCTTTTTGTTTAACATGAGTGCTATTAAGGTTTCTATGTTAATGAGAATGATCCTGATGAGAGAAAGTGATGATGCAGAAGAGAAAGAGGATAACTTCAAAAGCAAAGTCTTAAGAAATGAAGCTAATGGGATTCATGGATTAAACAGAGAGTTTGAAATTTGATAGGAGTAGGCAGTGGGATTCCAATTTTCTTCTAAACAGTTTTCTACATTTTCTGGATGTCTACAACTTACATATATTACTATGATAATAAGAAAAAAAGTTACTTCTAAAACTTTTTTCCTGATTCAAAGGACTACAAGACCAAATATAGACCAACATATTAAAAATGCATTTTCTAGAAAAGTAGAAACTATGACAAATTACTTAAAAAATTATAGTAACAAAATACAACATTTTAGGGGACTTCCCTGGTGGTGCCGTGGTTAAGAATCCACCTGCCAATGCAGGGGACACAGGCTCGAGCCCTGGTCCAGGAAGATTCCACATGCCGTGGAACAACTAAGCCCGTGCACCACAACTACTGAGCCTGTGCTCTAGAGCCCGTGAGCCACAACTACTAAGTCTGCGTGCCACAACTACTGAAACCCAGGCGCCTAGAGCCCGTGCTCCACAACGAGAGAAGCCACCGCAATGAGAAGCCCGCACACCACAACGAAGAGTAGCCCCCGCCCGCCGCAACTAGAGAAAGCCCGGGCGCCGCAACAAAGACCCAACGCAACCAAAAACAAATAAATAAAAAATAAATAAGTAAATTTTTTTAAAAATACAACATTTTACCCACTATTTTTTACAAAACAGTGAATAAAGGGATCATTAGAGATCATTAATCAGTAGATATTATAAATATTATCTTTATAATAACCCTTCCTAAAGTATTATTTTCAAATATAGTCACTACATACTTTTAAGTAGTGAAACAGATAATTTTAACCTTAGAACAGAAAAACTCTTCATTTAATAATAGGTTAAAATAAGTGTGACAGTTTGCTAAGAAGGCAAAATGGATGACTTTATCACTTTTTTAAGTATATCTTTATAATCAACTGTATCTTATGTTCCAAAAAGACTATAGGAGAATGAGACTGCATTAAAACAAGAAGTTCTGTTTAGACAGAATGCCCTAATTGTCAGACACTAAACTCTGGAATACAGTTTCTAGAATCATCACTACCTCTAGACATTGTTAAAGACATAAGAATAATCATGAGCCCTACAGGATTTAATCAACTAAACGACTACACAAAATGATCTTTAAAAAGTCTCTTCTACCTCATTGTTGTTTTATTTTTTAATGATTTCCTAATACAGCCTAGCACTGTATATAGCATATAGTAAGCACTCATAAATATTTTTAAGTGAATATATGAATAACTTAAGATAACTACACTTGAATTAAATTCTTGTATTTAATAACTATATTTCAAGAAAAACCTGGTTGTTTTATTTTTTTAATAGCACACATCACAGTAACAAAACCAATTTCTTTTTCTGCCCCTCTTACCTCTGGTGGTCCACTAAAAGAATATGCATACAGAATAGGCTGAATCATGATTAGAGACTGGGTCAAATCTTGACGCATAAAATGGTGACGATAATATGAACTCTCATCAGGACTATTGTTAAAAACTTGCAAGAATGGAGATCTTCTTAAATGAAACATAAACTACAAGATAAAACATGTGAGATAGCTTTTACTGATTTTAATATTACAACAGAAGTTTAGTACTACAAAAGCATTTGATTACAACCATTAACACAATAAAACAACACCTTACAATAAGAACATTCTAAATTGTATTTCTCAGAAAGAATCTTACTCATGATATTTATCAGTTACTTAAAAATATAATTCAACAACAACTTAAAAATTAAAGCAAAAGAGGTGACTCAAAAGGAAGACAAGAATAGGGACAAAAACCCCTTGATCAGATCTAAGTTATTAGAGACTGATGCTAGGTGACGCATTAGCAGCAACCTTTGTTTTTATTCTTCATCTCTCTGTCCACATCTCTGAGCTTTTTTATTTCTATTCATTACCACCACCAAAAGACTCTAAGATAACATAAAAACAGATTAACAGATAGATCCCCAAAACTGCACTGGTTTAAAAAAAAGGACTTATATATACTCACTTATTTCTTAATATTTAAGGTCTCCTTTATCCTTAAGAAACATTCTCTAGGCTTTGTTTCATAATTTCTTTCTCCTTTCATTTTCTCCCCTTCTACCTACTCCTCATGTGAAAGAGATCAAAAAGGGGGTGAATTAGGCCTGAATGAAGGACAGCTACACTGTCCTTTGACACCAGGGGTCTCTGATATAATCAATAGGATCAGCTCCAAAATACTCCCATTTGTCTTTTAGTTACTTCTCTCAATTTCCTTCAGCCCTCAGGTCTCAAGTGCCTACATGCTGCCCTGCCTGGGACTCATTCCACAGCTCTCTCCCAACACATGCCACTCACTGAAATTCTTATTCCTGTTCCTTTTTTCAGTGATCCATAATTCACTGAGAGGCTCTCTCATCCCTTACCACTTCAATCATTCTTGTTTACTTACAAAAATGTATAATTGGTAAATCTGGGGGTAAATATTTTATAAATGAAGACCTCCCTTAGATTTAGTTTATGTCACCTTTTAGAAGATCATATGGCTTTGAAAACCCAAAGGAAAAAGCACTTCTGGGTCCTCTGGCTCTCTACTTTCAATAACAGGAAAAGATGGGATGCCCAGATCTCTTGGAAGATCCAAAAGCCCAAAGAGAAGGCTTGGAGAGGGAGGGAAGAGAAAGTAAGGAAAGTGTGGAGAATTTAGTCAAATACTTAGACTAATGCCCTCAATTCCCTTTCCTATTAGTTTCTCTATGAAGATGAGGCCTGAGAATTCCCAAAACACAAAGGGTTGCCTCCCTTAAGACAAACAGACCCTGCCTTTTCCTAGCTCCCCAAAACCTCAACCAGAGATTTAGGAAAGTCTCCCCCTATAAACATGGAGTTTCTAGGTTACAGATCACTACAAGATTTTCAAAAAATAAGTATAGCTCTTATACTTCAACTTAATAAAGTTGAAGCTTTAAACAAATTTTTTGTGAGCAAAAATTTGAATTTCCACATCTCAATATTAATCATCCTTCCAGACTGAGCTAAAACAAAACACTACCTCTTCTATAAAGATATATCAAATCATCCATTTGGAAGGATTCTTTAAAGTTTCCTTTAAATGTTATATATCTCTCATAGTATTTCTCACTTTCTTTTCTGTGTTGTTTAGGTATATTTCATATCTCACCCTTCAGAATGAAAGCTCCTTGAAAGTGGGATCCATGTCAGCCATCTTTATTCTCCTAAATTCCTTGCACATAATATATACTCAGTTGAATAAATATTATCTGTATTACTCATCATATAAACAACCTAGACTTTTAAAAACGTCTATCAAAACAACAGATAGACTCCACTACCCAAGTGGAAAAGGTTCTGTAAGATAAATCAAATTAGCTTCTTTTCTATTTATCTGGGATGTCCCCATAAAGTTGTTCTCAGGCAATGAGACCATACTATAAGACTAGCTGATTTGTAAAATTACTTCCTTTTGGTACTACTGTAATTAGTTAGATCCCTTATATCAAATGGAAAGCTAATCTGCTTCACACCTAATTCTACTCCACAGTAGGGTTCCAGTGTAAATTTCTACTCAACACAAATAAATGCTATCTGCAAGGCCATCATAAAAATACTACATACTTTTCACTAGCTATTCAAGCATAATACTAATTTCTTAGCTATCTCAAAACTTAAAACCTAACCAAATGAATGACCCTATAAAATGAGTAATAAAAGACAACAGGAAAAGTGAAACCCAATGCTACTGTCAACACTAAGAACACGGACCTTTTATCTACTTACCTGTGGATAAAGGGAGAAAGTTTCTGAAAATCTGAAGGAACTTGGATCATCTTTGTGATACTCTCCAAATTTCTGACACTAAATAAAATAAAACATGTTAGTAATACATTCCCTGGCACAGAGCTAAAACTTTGTCTATGCATACTCTATTTTTTTGAATGTTTGTCACTTTTAATTCAGCAACTGTGAACAACCATGAACAATTCTGTTTAAAAAAAGAATTTCCAAATCTGTTCTGTATGATAACACACAAAATTGCTTGGGACACAAATTAAAGAGAGCAAATATGTCCCATCAGCTGCATACTCTATTTTTAAAGTTATTGCAGATAACTTTAGGAGGCAGATACTTGACATAGGATAAAACTGGAATATTACTTATAGACTTACCAAGAGAATGATTACAACCAAAGACATAAACTTGAATTTTGGAAGCAAATAATACATTGCTCCAATGCAAAACAACTCATCTTAAAATGTTTGAATTTTTTTAAACTAAGTGTCTCTGATAGCAAATAAAGAGCTCTTGGATGATGGCCGAAAGAGCTCAACAGGCACCCCCTAAGACTCTACCTAAAAAAGTCAATAGTCTACTGACAGAAATATGCACTATCAAAATACCATAGTGGCTCCAAAGGCAAATTGATGGTATAAAATTGGGTACACTAGAAACAAGACCAAAAAGAAAGAATTGTTGAAGAAAATCAAGATCAACAGGTAAACCGGTAAAGAAGAAATGCAAAGGCAGAAATCAGAAGGAAATCAAGGAGACACATACTCTAGCAACAGAGAAGTAAACCCTCTATGATAATGTGACAAAAGGCATCTAAATAACTGAGATAATCCACATGAGAAAGTGCTTAGCACAATGACTGACACTAAGCACTCAATAAATGTTAGCTTCCTCTCGTTCTTGAGCAAAGTCTCTGACCTGAAAAGTTTTTATAGTACTTATGTAACTGGTCTACTTCCTGGCAACATTTATCGGTACTCGAATATGATCAAGGGCAAAAATAATAAGCAAAAAATAACAAAAGGTTCACTGCTGCAAGTAGTACAGGACTTTTACAGCCTAAAATGTTCAACTAAATAATTTATGTAGTTATCTGTGCCTTAAAGAGCACATACAAAGGCCTAATTGGTTTGATCATATTTTTTGGCTTCCAGGAAAAATCATTTCAAAACCACAGTTATCCAAAGGATAGAAAAACTAGAGTTGTAGCACTAATGCTCAGAAAATAGATCTTGGTATGTGGGAATAAGAATGTTTCTGTCTTCAAAGCCCCCTAATAACACTTCACTGATGAAACTTATAGATTTGGATAATAATCTTCACTGTCCAGTATGAAAGCCACTAGCTATGATGCAATTTAAATTAATTAAAATTGTATTAAAATCCAGCTCCTCAGTTGCACTAGCCATATTTCAAGTGCTCAAGAGCCACATGTGGGCAGTAGTTCCATAATGGACAGTGCCGAATACAGACCATTTCCACCACTGTAGAAAGTTCTCTTGGACAGTGCTGATCTAGAATATAAAATACACTTGAGATCTAGAATATCAAACACATTGAAAAGATTTTGTGGAAAAGCCAGTATGTCACACATTATCTGATTTGATTAGAAATAAGATTGGTAACTTTTTCATATGTTTATTGGTCACTTGCATTCCTTCTTTTGCTAATTCCTTGCTCATCACCTCTGCTCATCTTTTGCCCAAATACTACTGATTTGTAACAGCTCTTGTACATGAAAGTTTTCACATTCTGTCATACATATAACAAATGTTGGCATGAAATTCTGCTAATAGTATTTTTACCACACAGACTTTTGTCTCATTTTAATGCAATAAAATCTTTTAATATTTTTATTTAATGGCTCCTGATTTTACCTTTCATGTTAAAATCCTTCTGCATACAGAGGTTAAATACATATTAACCTATTTTTTGATAAACATAATCTATACTCTACCAAAGATAACAATATAAATTTTGTATAATATACACATATATAAATTTCTAATTTTGGGGTTACTTCTCAAAATTTTTTTGAACACTTATCAAATGCCCCAGCATTAATTACTGGAATCATGAGGAGTAGTCCTTATTTACAACCCAACCAAAACACTAATACAAATAAGAAAAAAGATTGAAGCATAAAGGAGGTATATCAAAGATCCACTGTTCGAGTTATTTAGAAGTAATAAGATTGGGCAGATAAAGCATCAGTAATACAATTTTCTTGAGGAAAATAACAACACTTGCAAGAAGTTTAGTCATGTCTTCAATTCAGCAATTAGTTATGCATAAAGCCACCCACATAAATGGGCCCAAAGGGTCAAAGCATAACCTCTATAAGAAAATGGTAATGACAAAAGTGGTCCTCCTTAAAAACAGCACAACTGAAGTGCCTGGTTCCACTGGTATAGCAAGAAGAAAACCTAGCTGTGATAAAATTTGCAAGGAAAGCCCCAGAGTCTTAAACAAGAGAGATTTCCTGGGAATGAAATTTCCTGAGAAATGATTTCCTGAGAGATGAACTGTTTATCCATCGTAGCTAGCAGCACAGCTGAAGGGAGTAGTTAGTGGGTAAACCAAAGGTCAAAGATGAAAAAAATCAAATAGTAATTTTAAGTTATACGAAGATGTCATTCAGTAGAAAAGGTCAGGAGCCAAAAAGGTAAGGAACAGATCCATGAAGGCAGACACAAGATGGACCCAAACAAGAGTCTGAGAATGGAAGCAGCATATCGTGTGTTGATACCGATACCTTAAGTGATTCTGACAAAGGAGAATGAAAGCTTATATTAAAGCTGTCAGAAGCAAATGTGGTACCAGCACCAATCTGGCCATATGATGCTCATTAGCTACAAAATAGTTTTTAAAAAGATGTTTATTTCTGGTTTTTTTCTTCTATTTTATCTATTTTAATTGGGGTATAGTGGCTTTACAATGTTGTGTTAGTTTCTGCTGTACAACAAATTGAATCAGCTATATGTATACATATATCCCCTCCCTCTTAGATCTCCCTCCCACCCTGCCACCATCCCACCCATCTGGGTCACCACAGAGCACTGAGCTGAGCTCCCTGCGCTATACAGCAGGTTCCCACTAGCTTATTTTTAATTAAAATGACTCTTAGTCATCAAGAAAAAAATTATACTCACTATACCAAATTGAGGCAAAGAAGTTTCTTAGCATAATTTCACAGGTTTTTCATTAGGAAAAAAATTAGAAAAGTGTAGTACCTAAGAGGTATTAATCCTTTCTCTGTTTGTGTTGCTATCATTGTTATAGCTGAAAATTCAGCAATAGGGAATCAGTACAAAAAATGAGGCTAGGGACTTCCTTGGTGGCGCAGTGGATAGGAATCCGCCTGCCAACGCAGGGGACATGGGTTCGATCTCTGGTCCGGGAAGTTCCCACATGCCACGGAGCAACTAAGCCTGTGCACCACAACTACTGAGCCTGCACTCTAGAGCCCGTGAGCCACAACTACTGAGCCCACGAGCCGCAGCTACTGAAGCCCACGCACTCTAGAGCCCATGCTCCGCAATGAGAGAAGCCACCGCAATGAGAAGCTCGCGCCCCGCAACGAAGAGTAGCCCCCGCTCTCCGCAACTAGAGAAAGCCCACGCACAGCAACGAAGACCCAACACAGCCAAAAATAAATAAAATTTTAAAAAATTAAAAAATGAGGCTACACTATGTTAGCTACTTAGAATAGCTTCTATAACTAAGGTTCATCTGTCATCACCTGAAACTTCAATTGTACACTAATTTGATTCAACCAATTAAAGAAAAGAATGTAAAAACCATAATCCCACCACTTTTGCCATATATTAGTCACTAGGGTTTCTATAAGAAACTGTGATTTTTTAAAAATTATTTTTTGAACTTTGCACACCATATGATGCCAGCCACAGTGATGCAGTTTCCAAGTTATCCTGTTAGCAGTTTCACTGCAGATCTTTTAGTCTCACGTGGCAGTAGGACTATATTCATTTGGATAACTCCATTCTCAGTTTTTGACACAAGACAAGGGGGGGTCATGGATAATTGATGAAAGCTGTTTTGCAAAGAAAGCACGGCAATAGTCTGATGATGTCAGCCTTTCCCTCCGAAACTACCTCCACCAATCCCCTCTTACACACAGTTGCCAACTGACTCATGGGAACAGACAAGCTATACTGCTGTGACAGACGATCAGAGTATAATTTTCATTATGTCATGACTCACCTGTCCTCTACCCTCAACTTGCTGCTGTTGTAAATGGCGCAAACTGCAAGATATGTAGCTTAGAATTGAATCATATTGTGAGATTTTTATCATTTTGTACTTTTTGCAACTGTCTCATTTAGTTATTTACAAGACCAGTCTATTTTATTAGCATTTGTGTTTTACAGGCATGTCAAACAATATGGCAATTTTTGAAGCTGAGGTGTGAGAAGAGAAAGATTCTAGACAGAAGCCTACAGAGAATTCTGAATTACAATCTTCTGAGTCATTTCCCTAAACCCATACAACAGAGAACAGAAAAAGTCCATCTTCACACTGAAAGCTACTTATCAATGGGTTTTACGTGGGGTTGATAAGCCAAGTTGTACTATCCAATTTTGTGTCATGTCATAACCTACAAATGTAGTCATAGCTCCAGCAAAATGGAAAAAGTACTTTACTACAAATCATAACCATTTGACAAATAAAGGTGTTGATTACTTCAAACAGCTTTTAGACTCTCAAAACAAAGTGTTTGTTAAAATAAAGTCACAATCAGTGAAAAGGCTCAGGAAGCAAGATACTTCAGAGCAAAATTTATTATCTAGAAAAGGAAAAGTCATATAGTTGATAAGCACTAACAATGACATGTAAAATTACAGTAAGTAAAATGCTAGGACAAGATGAAGTCTGAGAAATTGAAAAGGTTCCATCTTAAAACAATATAACAAGTGAATGCATTCATGACATGTTACATGATGCTGAAGAGTTTTGTGTAATTAGCTGAAAAATAACAGCTCTATTCAGGTTGATGAGTCAACAGATTTCACCAATGTCATGTCAAGTTGCTAAATAATAGTGAAATTCAAGAGAACTTTTCTGCTGCCCTAAACAAGCAAAGGTCAAAATATATTTAATGTTTTGATCTTCTTATATGGAAACAAAAGTCCACCTTGGAGGAACTATGTTGACATTTGTACTGACGGTGTCCAATCAGTGGTTGACTCCAAGAGAGGTTTTATGCCTATTGTTAAAAAAAGACAGGCTGATGTTGTCATAAGACTGATTTATTCACAAAGAGGTGATAGTGTAAAAACACCCTCAGAAATGAAAGAATAAAAGCTCTGGATGATGCTACAAAAATGGCTAACTTTATTAAACAAAGACTAGTTCCCTCGATAATGTTTTAAAAACTGAGTGAAAATCTAGACAAAGGGCATAAAAACCTCCTGCTACAAACAGAAATTTGATAGCTTAGCAGAGAGAGTTCTCAACAGGCTCTTTGAGCTGAAGGGTGAACTGAAGAAGTACTTTCAAGGAAATTATAGGCCAGAATTTGCTGAGTGAAAATGAAGCATTAAGAACAGAACTTGGGACTTCCCTGGTGGCACAGTGCATAAGACTCTGAGCTCCCAATGCGGGGGGCCTGGGTTCAATCCCTGGTCAGGGAATGAGATCCCACATGCATGCCACAACTAAGAGTTCGCATGCCACAACTAAGAAGCCCGTGTGCCGCAACTAAGACCTGGTGCAACCAAATAAATAAATAAATAAATAAATATTTAAAAAAAAAAAAAAAAAAGAACAGAACTAAGCATTCTAGGTTATAATGAAAGTAATGGGCTCCTGACATGTTAAAAGCTCAAGTAAATCATCATTATCAATAACTTCACTAACATACACTTTGGTAATCTAGATCCAGATAAAACAGACTTGCCTATATTTTTATATGTTAATGTATATAATTTTTATATCCTAATTTCTCTTAAAATTTCCATTAAAATGCAAAAAGAAAATTTAAACCACAGCAATGAAGGAAAATATGCAAAAAAGCAGTAAAAACAGATATAGTAATTTAGGATTAAATTGGGAATTAATTTCATATCAGCCCCCCAAAATAATACCAATAATAGGTTACATAATTGTCACTCTTTTATTTTAAGGAAAAAAGGCATTTTCATTTACTGGAAGAGATAAATTAACTCTGCTATTCATTACTATGCCTTTCTCAGCAACTTTATTAGGAGTCCCTCATACGGACTTTCAGTTACACTGTCAAGTACCTTGAAAGAGATTATCAGAAAATAATTGACTACAAATAAATGCATACGGATTTAGAAAAGTATGATGTTTACTTCTTACCAGTCGAATGAGCTGTCTGTCTAGCCATCTAAGCACATCTGGACCTTCTTCTGTTTCTGCTCTATATATTGCCAGCCGAGCCATAAGAATGGCAGCTGCCTCTTGGTCAAAAGATGCAGCAATGTTTTGGATTTGAGTTTGAGCATCTGCCCAGCTAAAGACAAGAAGAAGAAAGCAAGAAGTGCTGCTAAATTATTATATTCATGATATCATAGTTGGCTGTCACACAGATTTAAATTTAAAAGATACAGAAAATTACTTCAATATTTCAAAATTCCAATATTACCTAGAAAAATTAGCTTTAAAAAAATCACTAGTAGTAGTTTCAATATAGTACTCACTGTTTTTCAGAAAAATATATCCAAACCTAATAAAATTCTCTAAAATAACTGTAAAGGTCGATTTCCAAACATATTCCTTAAACATTAAGATTTTTACATGTAAAAATGTGTGTGCATATGCACATAGATACACAAGTTGGCATATCAGACTTTAAAAATTCACTTCTTCAATTTTATAAAAGCAAAAATATGGAAATAGAAAAATAAAGTTTTCTCCCAGACTAAGTAATTGTCATTTACTAAACTGGAAAATGAATAAAGTATCAGAATATTTTCTCATTGGTCTATAATTCAATTATTAGTGATAAAAGTTACATAATTAAAATTATTATCTATTCTTTTCTCTCCACATTAACACACTAAAACCAATCAAAAATTAATAAGTAAAAATTTTAGTCTAAGGGATAAATTTGAAATTACGTACAAAATAGCAGTAATTTATTAAATTCACATGTTCTATAAATCTAATCCAAACTGATCCTGGGTAGACCCAGCAATAACTTTTGTATGTTTAACATTTCACAGAGTTTTGTAATACTTCAGCTGATCTTAGTTCTAAAGTACCTCACTTTAAGCAATTCTGGCAATAGTACAGACTTCGTGAAAAGCTGAACCCCTTTTACATGACTCAAAGATATAAAACGTGATTCCAAGAAAATCCCGGCAGCAACGTTCAAAATTCTTCTCCTTTCTTCCTCTATTTTTAATTTTTTTCAAATAGACAAAAAATTTTAAAATATTTTCCAGATGACTGATACCCACGAATTATCTCAGTCTAACGAGATACCAAGAGGCAGAAAAGAATGAGAATAAATAAAGGAATAAGAGCTGGTAATTAATTTTTAAAAAGATACACCATGCAAAGCACAATATATATATATATACATATTTGGCTGCACTGGGTCTGCGTTGTGGCACACAGGCTTCTCTAGTTGTGGCACACAGGCTCTAGAGCACATAGGCTCCGTAGTTTGCACACGCGGGCTCTCTAGTTGAGGCGTGCGAGCTCAGTAGTCGCAGTGCATGGGCTTAGTTGCCCCACAGCATGTGGGATCTTGGTTCCCCGACCAGGGGTCGAACTCGCATCCTCTGCATTGGAAGGCAGATTCTTAACCACTGGACCACCATGGAAGTCCCCAGAGCTGGTAATTTCAGAAGTTATTTTTAGTGCAATTTGAACACTTAGTGATTATACTAATAGCTTAGTTTAGTTACTTTTTATTTTTTTTAATTTTTTTGGCTGCATCGGGTCTTAGGTGTGGCACGCGGGATCTTTGTTGAGGCATGTGGCATCTTTCGTTGCCGCGCACAGGCTGTTCATTGCGGTGCATGGGCTTCTCTGTAGTTGTGGCATGCGGGTTTTCTCTCTCTAGTTGTGGCGTGCAGGCTTCAGAGTGCGTGGGCTCTGTAGTTTGCAGCACACGGACTCTCTAGTTGAGGCGCACGAGCTCAGTAGTTGTGGCACGCGGGCTTAGTTGCCCAGCGGCATGTGGGACCTTAGTTCCCTAACCAGGGATCGAACCTGCGTCCCCTGCATTGGAAGGCAGATTCTTTACCACTGGACCACCAGGGAAGTCCCTATTTTTTAATTTTTTAATTAAAAAATATCATAGAGCTAAAAACAAAGCTGGGTTTTGTTTGTTTGTTTTGGCCATGCCGCACGGCTTGTGGGATCTTAGTCCCCCAACCAGGGATTGAACCCGGGCCCATGGCAGTGAAAGTGCCAAGGCCTAACCACTGGACCACCAGGGAATTCCCAAAAACCAAACTGTTTTAAATCGGTATTTTCCCAACTTGTATGACCATGATATTCACTTGCTTCAAACTGAAACATAAAGGTGACATTTTTCTTCTGAAAATATCAATATAATGGTTCAGTAGTGAAAATAAATTAGCAAGTAAGCATATACAAATTTACTACTTAAAAGTTCTTTAGCCATAAATTTAAAATTTTGCTCTTAAAGTTTAAAGGGTTTGTTCACATTGTAAAATCTGTCTTTTGTATTTTCAGTACCCCTTCACTGTGATTCTTACAACTAGTTTCAAACCAAACTTTCCAGATCAAAGTTATTTTCTCTATAAATACAGGATAACTTGACTGTATCTCAGGAACTTGAGTCCTTTATTTTCATATGGCTTATTCACTTAACAAATGTGCTTGCCTAGGCCCCTAAAGTTATATTTCTAATAAATAAAGAAAAAAATAAGCCTTGATTATTGAAAATGGTCAGGATAAGTTAATTTGAAAGAGTGGGTGCTTTGGTGAGACACAATGATATAAATGGCACCATAACACACATACTATCTCTCTACAAATAGCCTCATAAATTCTGTGTAAAAAACTGAAAATATATAAACCCGTGAAAAACTTCTCATGACAAAAGATCCCTTTCTCTTGAATGATTAACCTAACTCCTTTTAGAACTTTTCATTTTAAGAATATTTCAAACATAAAGCTATAAGTAGAATAATCTCCTATATATCCATCACCTAGATTTATCAATTGTTAGCACTGTAACATTCTGCTTTATCATTCTCTTTTCCTTCATACACACACACTTTTTCTTTTGCCAAACTTTTTGAGAGTAAGTTACAGATACATCACCCTTTCCCCTAAATTCTTCAGTGTGTATCCTAAGAACAAAAAAATTCTCTTATATAGCCCCAATTAATTACTAAATTAATGAAATTAAATACTGATAAAATACTATTATCCTATATGTAGACCATATTCAAATTTCCCCAATTGTCTCAACAAGGTCCTCTATAGCAAAAATTTTCCTGACAGGATTTTACCCAGGATCACATATTGGCTTTAGATGTAATTCTCTTTAGTCTCCTTTAATCTGAACTGGTCACTAACACTTTCTTTGCCTTCTAAGACATTTTTGAAGAGTCTAAGCCAGTGGCTTTATAAAATATCCCTCAAACTGGTATGTCCAGTTGTTTCCTTAAGTAAATGTTTTGAATTCCAAGTTAAGTTATACGTGCATATGGGGTTGGGGGTGTGTGTTGAGGGGCCATAAATAAATTGACATGTTTGCCAAGAATCAATACTTCCAAGTTCATGATCTGCAAATGAACAGATCTAAAGGAAAGCTCAGGGGGCACTTTTTCTTCAAAGGAATAATGTATTCCCTTAAGATTCATCTAGGATTTTAAGTCAAAGCAAAGTTACAGCAGGACAATAAATCTCTCTACATACTACCCTCTGCTAAGTATAAGACCATCCAACACAACACTCTGCTCATTAGGCCATGTCCGTCACTCACCAAAATAGTCTCATGGTTTTCAGAAATGAAGCTAGAGTTTAAATACAGTTCAATAAAATGAGAGTTACGAAGCCTTCAGTGTCCATTTTCTAGGCTACGCCTAAATCAGGTTAAGTTTATACTGACCAACACTTTTCCTACCCAGACAATCAAGTCCAAAACAAACAGAAAAAGACCAAAAGCCTGTTCACTTCTAGACTCACCTCATCTAAGAATCCTTTCCAGACTAAATTCATTCCAAAACATCACTCAAAATAGGAAGCCAGTTTGGGAGCACGACCCAGAATAGTTTTGACATGTAAATCAAATCTCTAACAAATACAACTTACTTCCTAGCAATGGTGGTCACTCGGATACGTCTCTGCCCACTTGAATGCTGATACTGAGTCACAAACTGGATTGCACCACGTCCTCCTTGAGGAATTGGAGCATTATGCTGTATAAATATAAAAGAGTAGAATCTAAGCAAGATCTATTACATTGTTGTCATATAGTCATGGACTGCATATCCTAGCACTAACAAAATTCATTCTAAAATCTATCAGAAGGATGCTTATTTCCAGTGCATACAAAACAGTGGTGACTTGCCATGTGAAAAAGAAACGGATTTGGGAGAGGAGAAAAATTATGAAGGATAAGAGGAGTGAGCCAAGCTAGGAAATCAATTTCAAGTAATATATAATTCAGAGAAACATGAAAAAACAAAATGAAGGGAGAAGTGTAAAGAAATTAACAGATAAGAAAAGGCACAAGTGAGGCAATTTTGCCTAACAGTAACTGGATAAAAAGACATTGAGCTAACATTAAAAATAATGAAATAATGTCTTCTGCAGCAACATGGATGGACCTAGAGATAATCACACTAAGTGAAGTAAGCCAGACAGAGAAAGACATATATCATATGATATGGTTTATATGTGGAATCTAAAAAAACAATGATACAAATGAACTTATATACAAAACATAAATAGACCCACAGACATAGAAAACAAACTTATGGTTACCAAAGGGGAAAGGGCAGGGGATAAATTAGGACTTTGGGATTAACATACACACACTACTATATATAAAACAGATAACCAACAAGGACCTACTGTATAGCACAGGGAACTATACTCAATATTTTATAATAACCTATAAGGGAAAAGAATCTGAAAAAAGAATAGAAAAATATACATGTATAACTGAATCACTTTGCTGTACACCTGAAACTAACACAACGTTGTAAATAAACTACAATTCAATTAAAAAAAAGAAAAAGAAATTGAGCTAAGTTCTCCTCCCCTAGGTACATAAGATGAAAACATAGCTTTGAGGAAGATAATCACATGATGAACAGATGACTAACAGAAAACCATTTATGAGAAGAGACCAATAGTAATATATGATAATGATCCTCAGAAAGAAATAGTGGGGTGGTCAATAGGGAAACTTTCTTCATGCCCTTTGACAACATTCTTGCTTTGTTGTTGTTGTTACTGTTTGTCAATAAGAGCCACTATCTTTTTCACAAATTTTAATTGTAAAAAACAAATTCCTGCACCTGTCTTAGGAAGGCTGACTACTAATACTTTGTGGTTCATTTTATGCCTAATAACTTTTGGTATGTAAGTCAATAATTTATCCATTATATCATTCTTTAATATGATAACGTTTTCCTGCAGCAGAAGAAAAAAAATCTTTCCAAATATTGGCATCTTTACCTTCCAATCTTTTTCTATAGGTTTTGATATATTAAACTTTCTCATAGGAGGACTCAAATATCATTTTATACCTTGAGACACCTAGGAGGAACTAGATACCTAATTACAAAAATGCATAACTAGAACAGAATTTAAGATTTTATTTATGCTTCAATTTTTTGTTAAAAACAAAAGAAAACTAAGACAAAAAGTTGGGTTGCCCAAGGTTGGGCATTTGCAGGTTTCCCTGACATCTCTATTATAGTATGTCCTCTCACCAAGGAGTGTAGCCTTGAGAAACAGAAAATGACAAACAAAAACTCCAAAACAGAATAAGCTTTGGGTCATAAGCTCTGGAAATATTCATGGCCTAAATTAAGTATTTTTTCAAATATACATTTCAATATTCAAATATAAAAAGTCATACCTGATTGACAACTTCAAAATATATGGCTAAGGTTGTAGTGGGACTGAGTCCACATATCTTCCATTGACAAGTGCCACCTGTTCCTATCTCCTGTAAAAATAAAACACAGTATATTTGAAAACCAGAGAATATAGTTTATTACTATATATATATGAAGGTGAAAAAGTGGAAAAAAATACCAGTAAGAAAAAATCTATTGCAGGTTTCTAACAAATTCAATAAATGTTAGAGGTTTAAGAATTTTTTAAGATCATATAAATATACCATGAAATAAACTTAAGCAATTTTTACACAAATAAAATTATAATTAATTCAAATTCTTGCTAAGTAAATTACAAAAGTATTGATACAAGTTCTTCATATTGTAGACTTTAAAAATATACACCATTTAATGAAGTAATTACAACTAACATTATCCATCTATCCAACTATTTAATCTGTGTAAAGAGATAGTGATTTAACATATAACATATGCATATATGAATATAGGTTCTCTGGACCAGAACTGTGTAATTTAAGCAGTCTAATTCCCAAGAAAACTTCTTAGATATAAATTTTTGCATGCAAACTGCTTAAAATTAATTTTTAAACTGTCATTGTAAAGATGATTGCACACTTTGTTATTTGTCCCATCATCCTCTCCACAGCTACATGATTCTACCATTTCAAAGTGCCTTATATGTCCACTAGATGTGATAAAAGAAAAGAAAGGAATTGAAGCTTAAAAGCTTAAATCTGCTGGCTACTTTGACGGAAATTCTACTAACGAAAAAAATTTCAGAATTAATTTTGACTTTCAGGAGTCTCCAAATTTCCAAATCATAGTTGTTGTTGTTTTTTCAGGCACGCTGGGCAAGGAATAACTTAGGCATAAAAAATAGAAGACTGGTGACAGTACAAAAGTTTTAATTTAGGGGTGGATGGGAAAAGGGGTATGTGGAAAGAACAACAACAAATAGAGGTATACCAATGGAAGCTGAGCCACATTCTACTGAAAAACAGCCCACACAATAGTTTTGAAAGGAATGCTATAGACTGCCACCCCAGGTCTCTCTTGGATCTGCCCTGAGAATTAACTGTATTTTCTTTTTAGAATAAAGATGACTTACATTTTCAGACACACAGGGTCCTTTAGAATTGAGAGACACACAGGGTCCAATAGCTCCTGAAATCTTTATTTCCCTTGAGGTCTGCAAAATAAGAATATACTGTCAGCCCTCCATATCAGTGGGTTCCACAGCTGCAGGTTCGACCAACCTCAGATTGAAAATACTTGAAAAAAAGTTTTTCAGAAAGTTCCAAAAAGCAAAACTAGAATTTGCTGTGCACAGGCAACTATTTACATAGCATTTACATTTTATTAGGTATTATAAGTAATCTAGAGATGATTTAAAGTATGTGGGAGGATGTGTGTAGGTTACATAAGAATATTACACCATTTTATAGAGGACTTGAGCATCTGCAGTGGTGGTGTGGGGGAGGTGTCCTGGAACCAGTCCCCTACAGATACCAAGGAATGACTCTAGTACACTTTGGTGTACCATCTTCTATTTTAACTCCCATTGAAAATCTCTCACCAAGACTGGTTTCTTTCCAATCTCCACTAACCCCAAAATTTAAGCTAATGTTATCTTCTATCTAAAAATTTGGAAGCCCAACTCAAGTTTTCTTACATGAGATTCTTTTTCCTGACAAATCCTGAATACCACTGTCAAGACAAATTTTACCCCAAACACTGTTCTTCATTAACCTATAAGGGCTTCTTCTGCCTACACATGCATCTCCAAACTACAACCAAACCACACAATTAAAACTATTTCACTTACATTCCAATACAAACCATCCACTCTCACTGGGCAGTTTTCCCAAACATACCATGCTGATTCTCACCTCTGTGCCTCTCTTCACACTGGGCTCCCAACTAAAATCATTCTCCTCAGCCAAGTTAAACTCTGCCATGTTTCAAAAACCACTCTAAGTCACTGTAAAACCATCTAGGATAAATTGTATCCTGCATACATTCATTTTTCTTCCCTAAACCTTTACAGCTCTTTTATTATCTACTATTGTTTCATTCAATCACATGTGTTAATCTTGTCTTTCTATCAAGAATAAGTTCTTTATAAGAATACCTGTGCCTGGGCTTCCCTGGTGGCGCAGTGGTTGAGAATCTGCCTGCCAATGCAGGGGACACGGGTTCGAGCCCTGGTCTGGGAAGATCCCACATGCCGCGGAGCGACTGGGCCCGTGAGCCACAACTACTGAGCCTGCGCGTCTGGAGCCTGTGCTCCGCAACAAGAGAGGTTGCGATAGTGAGAGGCCCGCGCACCGCGATGAAGAGTGGCCCCCACTTGCCGCAACTAGAGAAAGCCCTCGCACAGAAACGAAGACCCAACACAGCCATAAATAAATAAATAAATTAATTAATTAATTAATTAAAAAAAAAAAAGAATACCTGTGCCTTAGATATTCCCTGAGATCTCTACAATTTCCTAGCTTAATGCTGGACATATAGCAAGCATTCAATGAAATAAGAAGATTAACAAGAAATATTTAATAATTCAAAATCAATGTGCTTGTAAGACACTTATAAATAACACTAAGTCTTTGGGTTTCTTGAATCCCAAATTTGAAATGAATGATAGAATTGAATGTCAACAACTTACCAAAAACAATTACTGATTATCCAAATAGAACAGAAAATGTTTCTCTTAAGTTAGATACCAACTCCTGCAATTAAAGAATCTAGCACTAACATAAGCAAATTTAGCACTAAAAAAAACATACAGGCATACCTTGGAGATACTGTGGTTTTGGTTCCAGACCACCAAAATAAAGCAAATATTGAGAATAAAGAGAATCAAACCAATTTTTTTATTTCCCACAAAGTTATGTTATATAACTTTATGTTACATAAAGTTATGTTTATACTACACTGTAGTCTATTAAGTGTGCAATAGCATTATGTCTTAAAAAACAATATACATAGCTTAATTTTAAAATATTGCTAAGAAATGCTAACTATCATCTGAGCCTTCAGTGAGTCATAATCTTTTTGCTGGTGGAGGGTCTTGCCTCGATGTTGATGGCTGCTGACTGATCAGGGTGATGGTGGTTGCTGAAGGTTGGGGTGACTGTGGCAATTTCTTTTTTCTGTTTCTTTTTTTTGAAGTATAGTTGATTTACAATGTTGTGTTAATTTCTTCTGTACAGCAAAGTGATTCAGTTACACAAATATACACATTCTTTTTCATATATTCTTTTCCATTATGGTTTATCATAGGATATTGAATACAGCTCTCTGTGCTATACAGTAGGACCTTGTTGTTTACCCATTCCATATATAATAGCTTACATCTGCTAACCCCAACTTCCCACTCCATTCCTCCCCCAGCCCCCTGCCCCTTGGCAACCACAAGTCTGTTCTCTATGTCAGTGAGTCTGTTTCTGTTTTGTAGATAGGTTCCTTTGTGTCACATTTTAGATTCCACATATAAGTGAGATCATATGGTATTTGTCTTTCTCTTTCTTACTTACTTCACTTAGTATGATAATCTCTAGTTGCATCCATGTTGCTGCAAAGGGCATTCTTTCTTTCTTTCTTATGGCTGAGTAGTATTCCATTGTGTATATGTACCACATCTTCTTTATCCATTCATCTATCGATGGACATTTGGGTTGTTTCCATGTCTTGGCTATCATGAAGAGTGCTGCTATGAACACAGGGGTGCATGTATCTTTTTGAATTAGAGTTTTGTCTAGATATATGTGGCAATTTCTCAAAATAAGACAACAATGAAGTTTGCTGCATCGAATGACTCTTCCTTTCACAGTTTCTCTGTAGCATGCAATGCCGTTTGATAGCATTTTACCCACAGTTGAACTTCTTTCAAAATTGGAGTTAGTCCTCTCAAACCCTGTCACTGCTTTATCAACTAAGTTTATGTAATATTTTAAATCCTTTGTTGTCATTTCAACAATCTGTACAGCATCTTCATCAGTAGATTCCATTTCAAGAAACCACTTTCTTTGCTCATCCATAAGAAGCAACTCCTCTCCATTCAAGTTTTATCATGAGATTGCAGCAATTCAATCACATCTTGAGGCTCTACTTCCAATTCTAGTTCTCTAGCTGTTTCCACTACATCTGCAGTTACTTCTTCCACTGAAGTCTTGAACCCCTCACATTCATCCATGAGGGCTGGAATCAACTTCTTTCAAGCTCTTGTTAAGACTGATATTTTGACCTCTTCCCACAAATCACAAATGTTCTTAATGGCATCTGAATGGTGAATTCTTTCCAGAAGGTTTTCAATCTACTTTGTCAAGATTCATCAGAGGAATCACTGTCTATGGTAGCTATAGCCTTATGAAATGTATTTCTTAAAAAATAAGACTTGAAAGTTGAAATTACTCCTTGATCCATGGACTGCATAATGGATGTTGTGTTAGCAGGCATGGAAACAACTTGAATCTCATTGTCCATCTCCAGCAGAGCTCTTAGGTGACCAGGTGCATTGTCAATGAGCAGTAATATTTAGAAAAGAATCTTTTTTTCCTGAGTGGTAGGTCTCAACAGTGGGTTTAAAATATTCAGTAAACCATGTGGTAAACAGATATGCTGTCATCCAGGCTATGTTGTTCCATTTATAGAGCATAGGCAGAGTAGATTCTTAAGGGCCCAAGGATCTCGAGAAATGGTAAATGAGTATTAGGTCAACTTAAACTCACCGACTGCATTAGCCCCCTAACAAGAGAGTCAGCCTGTCCTTTGAAGCCCGCCACTGACTTCTCTCTAGCTATGAAAGTTCTCAATGGTATCTTCTTCCAGTAGAAGGTTGTTTCATCTACACTGAAAATCTGTTGTTTTATGTAGCCACCACCTTCATTCATTATCTTAGCTAGATCTTCTGGATAACTTGCTGCAGCTTCTACATCAGCTCTCGATGCTTCCCCTTGCACTTTTATGTTACGGAGGCGGCTTCTCTCCTTAAACCACATGAACCAACTCTGCTAGCTTCAAACTTTCTTCTGCAGCTTCCTCACCTCTCTCAGCCTTCCTAGAATTGAAGGGAGGAGAGGCCTTGCTCTGGATTAGGCTTTGGCTTAAGGGAACATTGTAGCAGGTTTGGTCCTCTATCCAGACCACTAAAACTTTCCCCATATCAGCAGTCAGGCTGTTTTGCTTTCTTATCCTTTGTGTGTTCACTGGAGTAGCACTTTTAATTTCTTTTAAGATCTCCTCCTTTGCATTCACAACTTGACCAACTGTTTGGAACCAAGAGACTTAGCTTTGGCCTGTCTTGGCTTTTGACATGTCTTCCTCACAAAGCTTTTGATTTAAAGTGAGAGATGTGGGACTCTTCCTTTCACTTGAACACTTAGAGACCATTGTAGGGCTATTAACTGGCCTAATTTCAATATTGCTGTGTCTCAGGGAATAGAGAGGCCTGAGAAAAGGGAGCGAGACAAGGGGAACGGCCAGCAGCTGGAGCAATCAGAACACACACATTTACTGATTAAGTTCACTGTCTTAAATGGGCACGGTTCATGGTGCCCCAAAACAATTACAATAGTAACATCAAAGATCACGGATCACAGATCACCATAACAAATATAATAATAATGAAAAAGTTTGAAATATTGTGAGAATTACCAAAATGTGACACAGAGACATGGAGTGAGCAAATGCTGTTGGAAAATGGTGCCAGCAGACTTGCTCCACACAGGGTTGCCACAAACCTTCAATTTGTAAAAAAATGCAGTATCTGCGAAGCACAATAAAACGAGGTATGCCTAAAAAAAGTTAAACCCTATATAAACAAAAAATAGAGTTAAAGGAAATTTTACTTATATAATTTCCTCTTGTTTTAACAATTATTTAGGGATGCTCAAGTAAAATTTCATTGTACATTTAACGATGAACATTTTTCTGGTGAAAAAATCTCTAACTCCAGGTTTCAATATAAAATAACCACTATTTTTAAAGCATATCTTGAATTTGATTGATGATGTTTTAAAATTATGATCAAGCCTACAAATTTCTCTCTTGGTAACATACCATACATGTCAAGTTTTGGTTCTTACCTTTATTTCTAATGTACCACCAAAGCCCATTTTAAACTGTCCATGCATATCTTTGGTAAAAACTCTTTGAAAAGTTTGCTTGAATAAGGAAGTGTTGAAAGAGTCACCCATTACCATGTATCCTCTGCATGGAAAGAGCAAAAAACAATGTGACACAAGGGTCCATGTGTAAAACCAGAAAAGTAAATTATTTTTCAACACTACCAACAAAATTTTAAAGATATTTCCCAAAATGTGTGATATTAACATTAATTTAAAAAACTCAATTATATGAAAATACCCCCACACCACAAATAATCTCAATTCTGAGGGTACCTGAGTGCCCCTAACACTTGTATCTGTCCTCAGTAATTTTTAAAAATTCTTTTTTAAATAGGTAATACATCTATACATTACAAAATTCAAAAAGTACAAAAGGGTACATAGTAATATATGTGTCTCTCCCATCCCAGTTACCCAGTTCTCCCTACTGGTGAAGACATCTGACAGTTCACAGCATTCAATCTCATTCTTAAAAATAAATATCTCCATGTGTAGTGTGTGTATATGTATATATTGTCTCTGTGTGTCACACTGAACTTAACAGTGTTATATCCAGTGAATGAGAATACAGGCATATTTGGGGAGCATTTTCACTTTATGCACTTAAGTACTGTTAAATTTTTTTCAGTAACCATGTACCTTTATAACTTTTTTAAGTTTTAAAAAACACTAACTGTCAAATAAAAACTATTCTGAGATGCCATTTCCATCCTAATAAATCAGCAAATCAGTCTGACAACATATTCTGTTGATGAGGCTGTGGAAAAACGGGCATGCTCATAATTGCTTATGGGAATGGAAAATGGTGCAAACCCAATGCAAGGGCACTTGACAGTATCTAACAAAATTACATATGTATTTTCTCTGTAATCCAGCCACCCCACTATTAGGAATCTATCCCAAAGAAAATCGGGCAAACAAAAACCAAAAAGCAAAATATAGGCACAAGTCTATTCACTGAAGTACTATTTATAATAATAAAAGATTGGAAACAATCCAGATGACCATCTATTAGACTAGTTGAATAAAATATGGTACAACCACACAATGGAGTAATATACAGTTGACCCTTGAAAACCACAGGTTTTGAACTGCGTGGGTCCACTTATGAGTGGATTTTTTTCAGTAGTCAATATTACAGAACTACACTATTCACTGATGGTTGAATCTGAGGATGTAGAACTGCAAATATAGAGGAACCACAGATATAGAGGGCCAACTAAAAATTATATTCAGACTTTCCACTATGCAAAGGGTCAGTTCCCCCAATCCTCAAATTGTTCAAGGGTCAACTGTACTACTATAAACCCATTTCCAAGATATAAGTAAAAGATGCAAAGTAGGGGAAGCTATGTAAAATTTTCTACTGTTTAAATTAAAAGGCAGATACATATACCCATACACAACATGAGTACAAACATTTATATGTATTTGCTCATCATATTTTTAAAATATTTTAAGTAGTTTTTAAAACAACAATAAAACAATCAAAAATTACATTAGGCAAAAGAAAAAAGCAGATGTGGTATAATTAATCAATGGAAATTTTATTTTTGACACTGCTAAAGTCCTAATTTATGTTATCTCTGATGCTATTATAGACTGTATGCTGTTAAATTTTGTTTGCTCTTTATAGTTGACCCTTGAACAATGTGGAGTTTAGGGCACAGACCCTTATGTGCAGTCAAAAATCTGTGTAAAACTTTATAGTCAGCCCTCCGTATCCATGGTTCCACATCCCTGGATTCAACCAACCAAGGATCATGTAGTACTATAGTATGTATTTATTGAAAAAAATCCACATATAAGTGGACCTGTGCAGTTGAAACCCATGGTGTTCCAGGGTCTACTGTATTTCTTACTGGTATACAAAAATATAGTTGAATTTTGTACACTGACCTTGATTTAGAAGTCTTGACAACTTAACATACTAATTCTAATAGTTTGCATGTAGATTTTTTCAGATTTTCTACTTTTACAAACATGTCATCTAGAATGATCTATGTTATCACTAAACCTAGTAAAACATCCTAAATTAATGGCAACGTATACCATACCCTACTTATCCACTCCCTTTTACAGCAAACCTCTATGAAAGAGCTGTCTATACCTTTACTACTCAGTGTGGCCCTTGGTCCAACAACATTAGCATCACCAAGGGTCTTGTTTGAAAAGCAGAATTTCAAGTCCCATCCTATGCATACTAAATCCAGAATCTATATTTTAACAAGATATCCAACTGACTTGTACATGTGAAATGAAAGTCTGAGAAGCTCTGGTCTATGTCAGCTGCTTCCGATCCCCTCCTCCTGTTCCTTTTCTTATTCACTCTAAGTCAACTTTCAGTGCTCTTAGGAAGGTCACCAATGACCTTCGTAGTGTTAAATTACCCAATCTTACAATCTCATCCATTTTTATTGCTTTGAAAAACCAACAATAGGGACTTTCCTGGAGGCGCAGTGCTTAAGAATCCGCCTGCCAATGCAGGGGACATGGGTTCAATCCCTGGTCTGGGAAGATCCCACGTGCTGCGGAGCAACTAAGCCCGTATGCCACAACTACTGAAGCCCATGCACTCTAGGGCCCATGCTCCGCAACAAGAGAAGCCACTGCAATGAGAAGCCCACACACCGCAATGAAGAGTAGCCCCGCTTGCCATAACTAGAGAAAGCCTGTGTGCAGCAACCCAACGCAGCCAAAAAAAAAACCACAGCAATATTCTGACAACTCCCACATTTATATCTCTAGATATAAATTCACAGCTATCTTCTGCATTGTAGGTTCTAATATCCAACTGCCTACTCAACCTCTCCTCATGGATGCCTACTGGCATCTTAAACCAAACATGTTCAGAACTGAATTCCTAATGTTCTCCCCAAATGTTCCTCCTCCCAGTCTTACCCATTTCAATAAAGGACAATTCAATCCTTCTAGACTCATTTGGTTTTCTCAAACCCCAGATCCAACCTCCTAGCAAATTCTCTGTCTTCTAAATATACCCCAAATCCAACCACTTCTCACCAGCTGTGATGCCACCACTTGATATTCCTGTGTCCCTCTACGTACTAAAGACAACTAAAGTCAAATGATCCTCTTAAAACATTAAGTCAGATCATATCACTCCTCTCCTGAAAACTCTCTAATGACTTCCCATCTCACTCAAAGAAAACTCCAACAAACTAGGGATAGGAACATACTCAACCTGATAAAGGCATCTACAAAAATCCACAGCTAACATTATACTTAATGGTGAAGGATAAAATGGTTTCCCCCTAATATCAAGAACAGGCAAATCTACAGGGACAGAAAGTAGTTTAGTGGTTGTCTAGGCTGAAAGGGGGAGGGGGAGGAAGGAGAAATGGGAAGTGACTGCTAATAGGTACAGAGTTTCTTGCTGGGATAATGTAAATGTCCTAAAATAAAATTATGGTGATGGCTAGAATATACTTAAAAAAAAAAAAAAACATTAAATTATATGCTTTAAATGAGTAAATTTTATGGTATGTGAATTATATCTCAAAAAAGCTACCAAAATAATAATATAAAACAATGACTGAAGGGTATGAAGATGAACTTTTCAAACAGAATTTGTGCCTTTTTAACTGTATTTTAGAAAAAATTTAAAGTAAGCTTTACTGAAAGGAGTATCAAAAACTGTTAATAGCTGTTGCCCTGGGGTGGCAGGATGATGACTATTTTTTTTTTCCATTATTGGTTTATATTTGTAAAGTGTCGTTATTAGTTTATAACTGCAATACTTGTAAAAATGTATATACATACCCAGTAAGGTTAGGACAGCATTTCATCTCCAGGAGACCTGTCTGATCTAATGCACATGCATAGATATCAATAACATGACCAGTCGTAGCAGCACGATTAGCCAATGCTTCAAAATGCTACAACAGATTTTTTAAGATCAAATCAGAGTAATGTATAAACGTAATCATCCTATAAATCTTTTGCCATTAATAGATCAAAATGATCTAAGAAATACTAAAAGAATAATCCATAATAATTTAAATGTGATTTGTTCTAATTTAATTTTCTATAACATCTCATAAAATGATACAACTTCTAATAAGTCTGACACTTTCACATTCTTTTCTTTAAATACCATTCATTCTAAATGAACTCCTAAATTTCGAGCTAACCTTGAAGAAAGGCATGTTGCTCTTCATACATACACATGATGGAAGAACAACACAGAACTCTTTTTCCTGGATAAATCTATACTCAAGTAACATGAAAAATAGGCAATAGCAAAAGCATTAAGATAAACAAATATAAAACTTTTTTTGAAGCTCTAAGAAATACTCCAAATTCAAAAGGGAAATTAGGTGACAGGAAAAAAAGCATCCATTAATAGTGACAAAAATTATCTGTTACTAATTACACCCTAAAAATATAATAATGACTACCAAAAAAAAAATGAGATAATACAGGACAACTAAACTAAAACTGTAAACTCCAGACAATTTTTTTAAAAAGGGGGGGAGGGATGGGACATTAACAAGCAGAACCAATACAAGGGTATCAAGAATCAACAGTAGTGAAAATGAACTGACACAAACCCAGATAAAATTGAAGTTACATGAACAGAGAACAACTTATGAGAAAATGACGGACTATTCAAGCTATGAACAATATACATATCTAAAGGGCAGCCTCTTGGAAATGAAAAATTGGAAAATTCAAGAAATTCTTCCTGATGGGAAAGACATTCTTTAACATGAATATTAAAAAAGACACACAGGTTTTCTCTCAGGAGTAGTTTTTAAAGAGACACCTATTGGTGCCCCCTATTAAGTTTTTAAATATTTAAAACCAGAAAAAATATAACAAATTATCAAGGAAAAAAAAGACTATTTCTCTAATTCTGAGGAGTAGTTGCAGGATCATCACAATATCAGATTTATCATAATGTAATTATATTCTTCCTCTTCCATCAAATGAATTTTTCTAATAAGGCAAAAAGACTTAAAAACCAAAATTACCTTTGTTCCTTTTTTAACATATTTGGCATTGTCTTTTTCAATGTCATGCCATGATCTTATGGGCGTCTTCAATTCATCTCCAACCACCATTCCAGGCCCCTGAGTGGCTGGACCACCAATGAACATCATGATACGAGCACCAGTGTTGGGAAAAGTACACTATCAGGAAAAAGTAACTCATGAGAAGAGTTTAAAGGAAAACATATGGATATACATTTATGATAGTGAATTTTGATATATTCTTTCTAGAAAACAGGAAAGCATACATTTTCCAAGAATAATCAAATGTTTAAAACAAAATTTAAAAACAAGATGTTTGTGTGAATATCTTTCTTTTGAAATCCTATTCTAATAGCAATGCCTTCCTAATTTTAAAATAATCTATAAACCTGATCCCTATAAGCAAGGATGTTCCTCCTGCTTAACTAGTACTAGACAGGGAAGAGTAGGGAAAGAAGAAGAAAAGAGGGTATCTTTTTCTGTTTGGTTGTTATTTTTGTCTTCTATGCTTAAAATACATGCACAACTTATATTTCTAATTCAAACTGATGGATTGAGTACTTCAATCTACCTCCCCCTTCTTCCCAAGGTGCCAGTGAAATGATATAAATGGTACTGTTTAAAAAATAAATAAGAAAGAGTACTATCAGCAGACTAGAAATTTTGAGGAATCCAAACAACAGATTGTACTGGATTGACAAAAGAATTTTAAATATATATATTATATATAATTTAAAATATATATATACATATATATATTCCAAAAGTAAGCCAGATCTTCCCAAGGGAATATCTTAAAAACTCCACATTTAGAGTCAAAAAAACACAAAAAGCAGCAATGGGCCAAAGAAGTGCAGTCAGCTCCAGAAACAGCAGCTAATGACAACAGATTTTAGCAATTCCTAAGAACAGCTCTCTGAGAAAAGTAGGCAATCTTCCCAGAGAAGGTTCTCAGCATAGAAATTGGGGGCTGAAAGATACAGAACAGAACACATGTTACAATGAATATCAAAACAAATATGACAACTCTCAAGAGTTTCTAGAATTAAAATCATGGCAAAAGTAAAAATACCTCAACGAATGGGCTAAAAAGCATGTCTGAAGACCAAGTTAGAGATATGGAAAATAAACTTGAAGAAACCTCCAAGAAATAGGAGCAAAGAAGGAAAATATGAGGAAAAAAATAAAGATATGAAGAAATGCAGAAGTGCAGCATCAATCTAATGAATATAGAATAAAAAAGAAAAAAATAAAGTAAGCTGAAGAATGACAGGAGTCTTCAGAATGAAAGGACCTACCAAAAACCAAACATAATTAATGAAAAAATAATCAAACCTAAACGCAGCCTAATGAAATTTCAGAACTCTAAAATTAAAGAGAACATTCTAAAAATGTTCAGTGGGAAAAATAAGTTTCCTGAAAAGGACTAAGAATGAGACTACATCAAATTATCCAATAAACTATCTGTTAGAATACTAGCGAGGAATGGCTCAAAGATCCTATTGAAGATGGCCCACCCAAAGTACAAATGAAGTGAGAGGGAAAAATTAAAAAACATTTTTAGACATGCAAGACCTCAGAAAATTTATAATAAACAAAAGAACTGAGTACAATCCAAAAGAAACAGGGAATCTAGAAAAAACAAATTTAAAGGTATCCTAAGACTTTAATACATGAAAGATTCCCTAGCAAGCAGCAAAACTGCAATGACAAAGAATTACATCTCCTTCTCTATGTGTATAACCACTCCATTCCACAATTAACAATATTTATATATATTTGAAATGCTTTTATTTCTAATTTCTATAAGCAGTTATTGAACAAAAATACACACTGCATTTTCAAGCTACATTATAGCTTCAGAAAAGAATGTCAATGATATACTTTGATGATAATTTTAAAAATCATGATTAACAAATCTAGGCAAGAGCAAGGAAAACGGCCTTTTACTTTTCATTTTTATACATCCTTGCATATTGTTTGAATGTTTTTATTAGGTATACTTATTACTTCTAAAACATTCTTAAACTAGATTAATAAACAAATAAAAATACTGTTTTCATACTGGGTATCATCCTGCTGAGGTAACAGCAGTCATGTAAAGCTGAAATATCAGTAAAGAACAAGAACAAATTAAAGTATACAAACCACACACCTTCATAACTAGAACACAAAAAGCATTCAAACTTCAAGTTACTTATAAGTAAAAAAATAATAATAAACACTAAGTCCCAGTGAGCTATCTCCCATGCAAGCCTTCACACAAGCAAGGGCAGTTTGGGGAAAAGTACATGGAAGAAAGAAGAAGGAAGCTAGCAGCCAGCATAGAACAACTGCCAGATTCAAATGAAAACTTATTAAGGGGCACTAAAGAAAAGCAAGAAAATAATCAAGAGCATGAAAACGAAATAAATAAGAATAAAAGATCAGAGATAAAGTGGTTGAAATGCAAAACAAGCAAAAATCCAATTTATGTATAATTGGAGTTCTTAAAGAAGATAAACAAAAGAATGAAAAAACTAACACTTAAAACTGTAATACAAGAAAACTTTATAGAAACAAAAGATTTGAATACACATATAGAAAAGGATCACCAGGCACTAGAGAAAATTAACCCACAAGACATACTAGTAACACTCCAAGCAAATGATCAAATAATTTACAAGGGCAAGAGAATTAGGCTGGCATCAGTCTTCTCAAAAACAACATCAAAGCAAGAAAACAATGGAGCATCATTTTCAAAAACTATAGGAAAGAAAGTGAGAACCAAGGCTTTTTATATCCAACCAAGCTATCCTTCAAGTATAAAAAGGCCACAGAAAAGCAGTTTAAACTTTCGACAGGTTAGGAAATTCTGTACCCTTAAGTCTTAAGAAATTTATTAGAAGACAAGTTTCATCCAACAAAGGGACTGAGACTACTCTGAGTATATCTTTTTGCACAACTGTGATTTGGAATCATGTTAATGCTTCCCTACGCATATATACACATGCAAAACAAGAATGGGATTTTTAAAAAAGAAATGCACAGAATGTACACCAAATGAAAAACATAACCACACTAAGAGGAGGGAGGTTGTGGATAACTAACCCCGTTCACTTTTGAGTACAGTATATTTTGTCCTGTTTATCCTCAGAATGTTAAAAAATACTGAGCGCTAACTCCTAGGCTTCTTTTTCAGAGGTCCGAGCTAGAAATTCTAAAACTATTCTATGTGTATTCTAGGACGGAGCAAATAAGTAAACATATTTTGAATAGTCCGAACCAGGTTCCTGTGGTCAGAGAAGGGAGTTACAAATATGGGAAGGATAGAATAAACCCTGTGGTACTGAATTGGAATTAGATATATCTGAAAGAACTCTTGGTTTTTAATATATAGCGTTTGTGGTTTTAATAGAGATAGACATAGATGTATGCAGGGGTACTTAGATATATGTGTATATATGCACAGATACATACTTAATTATATAGGTATGTGTGTATATATACATTTATAGAAACACACATACATACATATACGTATGCACATACATATATTTCTTAGCTCCATCCACTAGGACATACAAGCAATGACATTCCAGTAACAGTGAGCACATGAAGCATCTAGATCTGCCTGGTGGAACCAAAGCTAAAAGAAACCAGGGCTTCAAAATGGCTGATATCAGGTCCAGGGCAGGTGTAAGATGAGCCTTGAACATCTTATTGTACTAGAAAGCAAGCAAATGTTCAGACAATGATGACATATAATAAGGACCCAGAAGCCAGCTTGAAGGGGCTCCCACTGGCCAAATCTGGGACAATTTGAGTATCAAAATAAATAATGACAGTAAAGGAATATAATCCATTGGATGAAATAAGAATTCACACCAATATAAATATATAAATGGGGAAGAACAGAATGCTCTTCCTCAAGTAGAAAGCCAACTAATAAATGTAGAAGTTATGGAATTAGAAAGTCACTATTTAGCACCCATCACAATAATAATTGACCAGGCAAGAATCATGAATGGATGCTAAAACTATTGGGTAAAAGTTTGATGAATATACAAGGTATCTCCCCATTAGATACTTAACTCTACAGTGAAAATAATGTAACTCTACAGTGAAGAAACCTGGCAGAAACCACCTTATCCAAGTGATCAAAGCTAAGTAACAACAGTAGTAATAAAACTTCCTGATATGTTGCATAAGCAGAACACAAATCAGTTTTGCAATATTCCTGCCAAAAGTGCATAAGCTCAATCTACTCATGATTAAAGATCAGATAAACCCAAAAAGTATTGTCATGAAACACAAAGAAAAACTGTGGAACTGTTCCAGAATAAAGGACACCAAAGAGACATAACAATTGAATACAATGCACAGTATTATTAGGATAACTGGTGAAATCTGAATAAAGTTTAAAGATTAGAAAATAGTGTTATATCAATGTTAATTTCATGATTGTTAAATGAACTGCGGTTATACAAAGGAATGTTCTCATGTAATTAAGAAATGCGCACTAAAGAACTTAGAAGTAAAGGGACATCATGTTTGTAACTGACTTTCAAATGGCTTTTTAAAATTTATATGTGTGTAACATATAAATAGATACCTATATATAGCTACATCTATATCTATAGAGAGAGCACACTATCTATATAAATATCTGGAGAGAGAAGGATAAAGCAAATGTAATAAAATGTTAACACTTGAGGAATCTGGGTGAAAGGTTTAAAGGAATTCTTTGAACCATTCTTGTAACTTTTCCATACGTTTGGAATTATGTCAAAGTAGAAAGTTAAAAGAATAAAAAATGATAGCAACAGATAACTCACTGTAAAAAACAGGAAACCACGAATCCACAGTGATATTAATAAATAAATGAATAAATTGAAAGTTTGATGAGGAATAGGATATTTGCATGGCTTCAAAGATCCTCACCATCTAATGTTTATTAATCACAAAAGGAGGGGAAATAAGAGTAATTTTACAGTGGAGAAACCTGGCAGACACGCCTTAATGAGTGATCAAAGTGATAATCATCAATAATGGGCAAATGAAAATCATGTGCCACCTGAGAGGATACAATGAGAAAAGACCATTACTTCTGTGATATTCCTGCCAATGATGCAAGACCTCAATCTAACTGTGAGGCTACATCTAGACAAATCTAATTTGAGAGACACTCTATATACTGGCCTGAATCTTCCAAAGTGCCAAGGTCATGAAAGTCAAGGAAAGGCTGAGGACCTACACCAGACTAAAGGAGACTAAACGGACATAACCACTACATACATGCCTCTGAATTAAATCCTTTCAGTAAAAGAAATTATTGAGATAACCAGCGAAACTTGAATGAGTTTTGAGAATTAGATGGTAGTAATGTATCAGTGTTATGTATTGTACAGTACATCAGTGTATGTATCATATATTTCAAAACCTGACTCTGAAAGTTGTATTATGGTTATGTAGGAGAATATCCTGGTTTATAGGAAATACAACTAAAGTATTCAAGGGGTTGGTAACATCACTTCAGCAACTTAATCTCAAATAGTTCAGGAAAAAAGTCCTTTGCAGCTTGTCTATAAATTTAGTAACATTTCAAATTTTAAAAAACATTTTTTAAAAAACTCTTCTAATTACAAAGCTAAGATATGTCAAGTGTAAAATTTTCAAATTCTACTTAAAAGTAAAACTCTCCTTAACCCACCACTGTTAACAATTGGGTAAACATCCTTCCAGAAGCCTCTCTATACACAAAAGGATATACCACAGATCAAACTTTAAATAAAATCACATATGTGCTGTCCTATGACCTGATTTTTCCACCCAACATTATCTTGTACATATCATTCCATACACACACATACACATTTACATTCCAAAACAAAGCTATTGTCACTACCTCAAGTAGTCCTACAGCTATGGAAAGTGCCACCCCAGAGGAACGCAAAGGTCTCTTTCCCTGTGGTACAGGCCACGGGTCTCGCTGCAGTTCTCCCAGAAGATCTGTGAGATTCATATCTATTTTCTGTACTGGCTGCAAGAATCTGCAAAACAAAATTAAATAAAAAGTCATTTATAAATGTTTGTGGGTGAGGGTTTAAGAAACAAATTGTCCACTTTCTTAAAAATAGAGAAAAATAATTTGAATACACGGTAGACCAATGGTTCTCAAACTTTTGTGTACATCAAAATTGGTGGGAGGGCTTTTTTTAACATAGATTGCTGGTTCCAGAGTTTTGTTTCAGTAGGTCTGGGGTGGTGACCAAAAATCTGCATTTCAAATAAGTTCCCAGGTGATGTTGCCCACTGGTGAGGAACCACACTGAGTACAGCTACTATAAATAAAACACTCAAACCAAGTATTACTTTGAGACTGCATCTTCCATTTACCAATCTAGTAAGTCTTAAGGTTACTGAATTAATTATGAGAAGATACATCAACTCAGTTTTAGTAAGACCACCTCTGATTAGTAAGTTTAGTGGAAAAAGCTACTACAAGGCTAAGGAGGCAAAATGAAAAGCTTGTGGGGGCACTATTTTTGCTTGGCTGCCCTCAACCACAAAAATTAAGTTTTTCTGAACTTAGAAAATCAAAAGTATATCAAAACTAAAGAAACTCCTTACATTGTAATAATGAAAAACCAACCTTTTCAGCGATGTGATTCTACCTCAACTCTTTAAAAAGTATACTAATGCAATATTTACATTCCTAAAAATATTTAACAATATAGTATCACTGAATCCCTACATTCAAGTTAAGGATATAGGATGCTTAAAATAGCCACACGAATTGTAAAATTCTCTTTGCCGTATTTATTACCTATTGGAAGGAGGTGGCTGCTGTACCTGAGGACCACGTGTTGCTTGAGTAACTGGTACTTTAGAGAGCCCCAGCATTTCCTGTAAAGAGATTATTGCTGTGATATCCATTTAATTACTCCTACAAAGATGTATCAAATATTTATGACATGCAAGGTGCTTCTGTAGGCATTAGGAACACAAAAATAAAGAACACAAAGTCTCTTCCCTCAGAAAGCAAAAGTTCTAGTTGGGGAGACTGTCAGGTAAACAGTAATACAATGAAATGATCATCGTAAGACAGCAAAGTACAAGGTGCTATGTGAGCAAAAAAGAGGGATACTAGCTCAGAAATACTTTATTTCTAATTAAGTAAAAGTAAGCTACTGTGTAACTTGAATTTCTCTATTTCTTAACTTGTCTTCATTCATTCCTTTCAGCAACTATATCGCAATGTGCCAGGTATCTAATGTTGAAAAAAATATATAGTCCCTGACCGTATGGAAATTTATATCTGGTGAAACAGACAAGAGTTAAGTCATTAGCTAAATAAGTGTAAAATTGCAACTGTAATAAATATAAAGGAGAGATACAAGGAATTGTATTAATGGGGTTTATAAGGTACACACACCTTGTACGTCTATGCTTCTTAATTTTCTGACTTAATGCCTAACCAAACTGCCAGTTTTGTTCTGAATTTTAGATGTGTGCAGAATTCCTCTCTAGACACATGAAAATAATGTTATTTTACTAAAATTTTCTTGAATCTAGAAATGCTTAGTCATAAAGTAATAGAATAAAAGTATATAACAGAAAATCAGAAAGTCTAAAGATTTGCAAAAAAAAAAAAAAATTATTGAACCAATCCTGCAGTATTTCCTACACTGCTAGAAGGAACAGCAACTTTTTACTGAGGACTTATGTGCCAGATTCTGTGCTAAACTCTTTGTATATACTATTTCCTCACAAAATATAATGAAGTAGATTTTTAAATTCCTGCTTTGCAAATGAAAACTGACACTCAGAAGGGCTAAGTAACTTGCCTAAGGTTACAAAACTAGTAAGTAGCAAAGCAAGATATTAATCCAGATTTTGCTATAAAAGCCCTAAAAGAGTTTATACTACACTGAGTGTTCTCACTTACATCATTTCATTTAGTATTAAAATAAAATAATCTGGTAAAATAGGTATTGTTTATTCCTTTCCATAGAGGAGGAGAAAACAAGCAAAGAGATCAGCCCAAGATCACACAACTAGAAGAGTTTAAGATTTGAATCCAGAACTATTTGGGGAACAAAGACCAGGCTCTCTTCAACAAGATGGGTAGAGAAGGAAGATAAAAACATTTTGATGGAGAAAAAAATTTAGTTTGCATGCATTCATTGTTTCAAAAAGGCAGATGTTTTATGTATTACATACGTATTACATAATTTAAGTAAAAGGTATTCTGCAGTCAGAACTAGAAATAAACTACTTTAAATAAATTTACAGTTTAAAAATAACAGTAATAGCAAACATCTAAAAGCACAATCCGGGCTTTCCTGGTGGCACAGTGGTTGAGAATCTGCCTGCTAATGCAGGGGACACGGGTTCAGGCCCTGGTCTGGGAAGATCCCACATGCCGCGGAGCAACTAGGCCTGTGAGCCACAATTACTGAGCCTGCGCGTCTGGAGCCTGTGCTCCGCAACAAGAGAGGCCACGATAGTGAAGAGGCCCGCGCACCGCGATGAAGAGTGGCCCCCGCTTGCCGCAACTGGAGAAAGCCCTCGCACAGAAACGAAGACCCAACACAGACAAGAATAAATATAAAAATAAATAAATAAATAAATAAAGATTACTAAAAGCACAATCCATTTAATCTTCATGACTGCCCTGTAAGATAGATACTATTATTATCTCCCTTTACACATGAAAAAACTAAGGTACATAGAGGTTAAAACTTGCCCACTCTCTCTTGTCTCATGGAAACAGGTGATCCTCCCCTTCAAGGTACTCTGCTGCTTAGGCTCCTGAAGGAAGCCCTGTCATGTTTTGTGAAACCTCCCTCTCCTCATCTCACTCTTGCTTTCACTCACCCTCTTTAGTCTCTTTCTTTTTGTGTATAAACACATTCAAGTGTCCCTCCTAAAGTAAACCTCTTTAACTCGGTCCTCTCTCTCTCAAACTTTCACACTATCTCCTTCCCTACCTTCAAAAACAAACCTCTTGAAAGAACACAGACTCTAATTTTCCCCACTTCTTCAAATCTTAGTCACTACTATGATTCACTATCATATTCACTGTTCATTTATCCTCCCCCTCCAAACCTGCATATTCCTCCAGTATTTCCTGTCTCGGTTAACTGCGGCACCACTATCCCAGTCTGCTAAGCTTCAAATTAGTCATCCTCAAAATCTTTTTTTTTTTTTTCATTTTGGGCTACCTGGATGCCTCCAAAGTCTGATTTCATATCTGTCTACTTTATACCAGGCTTACCAATCAGGGTAATTTCTCAACTGGGGGTTGTATAAGAATCACTTAGAGGGACTTCCCTGGTGGCACAGTGGTTAAGAATCCACCTGCCAATGCAGGGGACACAGGTTTGAGCCCTGGTCCGGGAAGATCCCACATGCCGTGGAGCAACTAAGTCCGTGCGCCACAACTACTGAGCCTGCACTCTAAAGCCACGAGCCACAACTGCTGAGCCCGCAGGCCTAGAGCCCGTGCTCCACAACAAGAGAAGCCAACGCAATGAGAAGCCTGCGCACTGCAATGAAGACCCAACGCAGCCAAAAATAAATAAATAAATAAATAAATTTATTAAAAAAAAAAAAGAATCCGCCTGCCAACACAGGGAACATGAGTTTGATCCCTGGTCCGGGATGATCCCACATGCCGCGGAACAACTAAGCCCGTGCGCCACAACTACTGAGCCTGCACTCTAGAGCCCGCGAGCCACAACTACTGAGCCCACATTCCACAACTACTGAAGCCCGTGCGCCTAGAGCCCGTGCTCGGCAACAAGAGAAGCCACCGCAATGAGAAGCCCACGCACCGCAGCGAAGAGTAGCCCTCACTCATCACAACTAGAGAAAGTCCGTGCACAGCAACGAAGACCCAACGCAGCCAAAAATTAACTAATTACTTAATTTTAAAAAAAGAATCACTTAGAAAGTTTTTCAAAACACTTACATGAACAGTCTCTACCCTCTCAACTATCTTCCAGTTGAAGCACATATTCACTCACTCTCTTAGGATCTATCAAAATCTCTGGACAGGAAAAGATTTTGAAAAATACACCAAGATGATCCTAGTATGTTACACATAACTCCCTGCCTTGGAAGACAAAGCTTCAATTTGCCCCAAAGATAAAAATGTCCTAGTGTGTGAAAAAATATATATACTCATGGTTCACCTATTAACTCTCAAGCCTTAATATATGCCCCCTTGCCAAACACAAAGTGTTTAGTTCCTAAGTGAGATGTAAAGAAACAAAAGCTAAAATTCTGTGGTTGCCCTCTCTCAGTCTTCAGCATGACTCTTCTATAAGCCCTTCAAATCTCTAGTAAAATAGCTTCAGTTTCACTCTAAATTTTAAAAATACTTCAAAAGTGAAGGGTCTTCAATCTCTACGATAAAAATTTAAGGCAAATGAAAGAACGCTGAGGCCAACACTAAAGGCTTTGTTATAATACAATTATATTAGTCATTCATAATATTTTCTAGAAACTTATATATAGAAGGCATTTATAGACATACATAGAGTGATGTGCACAAACAGGCTAAAACTACCATTCTTGTTGTTTACCTGGAGTTGTTTGGCAGACAGATCTTTTGTTCCTCTGAAGACATAGCTTTTTGAAATGCCCTCACATCCAAGTTCATGAACCTGCACCATTCTCCCAAAAGTAATTAGGCCAACCAAAGCTGTAGGTGGTAAAAGACTTAATGACATCTGCATAGATTCTTTCAGGGCTTGTAAGTCTTCATCTTCCATGCAAGTATCAACCACATAGAGGAATATCAAAGGCATCTGAGGACCACGCTTTTAAAAAATGGTGCGATAAAAAAAAATGTTTTAAAAGTATTAACACTTCAGCACAATACACAGGATAATCAGCAGAGGACTAATTAAATAATTTACAATACATTTACACAATGGAATCCTAATAAAGCCATTTCAGAAATGAAACAGGTTATATATGCATGGAGAGATATCCAAGACATCATCAAGTGAAAAATTCAGTTTAAAAACATTATTCAGAGTTACATGAAGGAGATTTTCACTTTCAATTTTACTTAACTGCATGAGGTTTCATTTCTTATAACAAGCATTTATTTCTTTTAAAATAAGAAAATAGTAACTATAAAGCTTAAAAGCAAAATTAGGTGATTTTTATAAAATAATTATCTAACCCTGAATTGGATTATAAGAGAACTGGAAACTAGCCAGAGTGGACAAATTACTGACTGGCTCAGTGAACCATATTCTGGTTTCTCTACAACATTCATAAAAAATATTACCTTAATACTTAAATATGTAAATAACTATGTAAAGCTGTTCAGAAAGGGAAGAAAAATGATTTTCTTAACAAGGGCCAATGCAAGAGTAATTTCATTATTAGACTTGGGAATATATCATTAGGCTCTAGCATCATACTGACCAAGTATTTGTAATTGACCTTCCAACTACAAAGCAAAATTGATACTTTACTGTTTATTGATCTATTCGGTATAGCAAACCACACCACCCCACCCAATACCTTGGCCACCTTTCAAATAACTACAACAGAAATTACCTTACTCAAACTGACCTTGACAGTTCTTACCTTTGAAATTCTCAATCAATTCAATGTAAGAATCAAGAATGATGCCTTTTAAGTCAGCTCAATTTAACAGTTATTTTGGTATAAATTACTGGATATTTTAAATTTCTTAAAGAGTTACTCTTACGTTCTTACCAGAACTACATATTCAATGCTAGAAAACTGAGGTAAAAGTTCAGCAGGTTGATTCAGTTCAGATATACCAGCATAAGTAGGTGGAAACTGCAGGTAGAAAAAAACAAAACATTTTAACAAATTATTTGTGAGTAATGAAATTTTAAACTGAAAATAATTATTTTCTGATCATTTAATTATTAAAAAGGATAGTTTCATCATATATAAAGTTATTTCATCTTTATTTTTAAATATGCATCTTTCTGCATATTTAGAGCAGTATTATAGCATTAACATATGCAACAGGGGTTTTCTTACCTGATTCCTTTGATAACAAAAGTTGCAAGCCCAGAGTTTTGCTCGATAATCCACTTGACTGTTTTAAGAAAAGATACAATAGCTCATGGTTCAGTTAAATTGTACAATAATCCTAATTTCAATAAAATTAATTTCTTTCTGAAAATGAATACATTCAAGTTGATATCAAAGCAATCTTTAAAAGCCATGTATTTTTAGGTGTTGCCATTATTTAATTCATACTTTTAACACATACAAGTTCACCAAAATGAATATATTGTAACTTTTAATATATCACAAATATCAACAATAAAATTAAGATAATCCTATTTTTTTTTCTCCAAATGGCTCAGTAACTTCTAAACTCAGATCTAGAAAGCATTTATTCAATAAAAATATATTTATTGAATGCCATTATTCTAGGTGCTGATGATAAAGAAGTAAACAAGATCAAAGGTCCCTGCTATCACAGAGTTTATATCTGTGATATATATCACAGAAGATACTTTTAGATAGTGATAATAAAGATTAAAGATTACAAAGCAGGACATGAGAATGTATTTGGGAGGGCTACTTTAAAGGAAAGCCTTCATTAATAAACAACTGAGGGACTTCCCTGGTGGCGCAGTGGTTAAGAACCCGCCTGCCAATGCAGGGGTCACGGGTTCGATCCCTGGTCTGGAAAGATCCCACATGCCGCGGAGCAACTAAGCCCGTGCGCCACAGCTACTGAGCCTGTGCTCTAGAGCCCGTGAGCCACAACTACTAAAGCCCGCACGCCCCAGGGCCCGCGTGCCACAACAAGAGAAGCCACAGTAATGAGAAGCCTGCGCACCACAACAAAGAGCCCTCTCGCCGCAACTAGAGAAAGCCCGCGTGCGGCAACGAAGACCCAAACGCAGCCAAAAAAATAAAAAATAAAAAAATAAACAACTGACATGTAATCGAATTGAAAAGAAACCAGTCATAGGAAAATCTGGGGGCAAAGCAATCCAGGCAGCACATATAGCTATTGCACAAAGTCTGTGGTAGAAGTAAGTTAGGTATATCCAAGGATAAGAGAGAGGGTAAGGTATAATGCAGATGAAAATAAAGAAAATGGGTGATACAAGATTAAGGCAGAAATACACAGAGGATAGATCATATAGGGCTTTATAGGTCTTGATAAGGGATATGGATTTTTCATTCCAGTGTAATAAGTAGCTATTGAACGAGTTTAATAATCTGATATCCATTTGTAAAACTCTAGCTTCTGAGTGGAGAAGAGACTGCTGAAAAGCAAGAATGGAAACAGGAAGACCAGTTAGGAGGATAATGAAACCATCCAGGAAAAAGATGGTATATTTTGAAGTACCATGTTCTAGCAGAGAGTAAGAGACAGAATCCTGATGGTTCTGGAGATGGAATCGACCAGATTTGCTAGTGGACTGAGTGGAGAGAGAGGGAGCAGAAAGAGGAATAAAAGTTAATTCTTGAGAGTCTGGCTTATGTAACAAGAAATCATAACATTTCTCAAACACCATACCACTCAACTATGACTTTTCAAATGACACAAGATGGGATGATTGCCAGCATCAGTATCTAGAGAATACTGATAGAATCTAACAGTTTACACAGTGACAACTTTGCATTTGGTTTCTTATCAACTCACTACAACTAGCATGATCCTAAAATTTTATAGCTCTTTGGATCTGACTACCTTAATTTGAAAAAATAACTATAAACAAAAACAAAGACATTTTTATATAAATGAGCAAGAAAGAAACTACATTTTTTTTTAATCATAGTGACACATTAGTTTTTTCCATATACTTTAATTACCATAAAGGATTCAAAACTGCACGGCAAGTGGTCCTACTACACAGAACAGGTTCATATTGAATGGGTGGCAAATCTGGTCTCTCCTTCAGTGGTGTAAATAAGGCTGCTACTGGAACGACCATTCTTGTAGCTTCCAGTCGACTTGATGGCCAAACATTCCAACTAAATCGGACTCCATCTCGTTCTTCATTTTGTTGGATGAATTCCAAATAGGTTGTCATTGTAGACCTTGATTCTTATTTCTGTAACAAAATTAAAGGATATTTTTAAATCCTCTTAAGAAAATTCAAAATAAGTATGTTTTTCCCACTTCCAGCAATATTAATCCATTAGAAATCATAACCAAATGAAAATATTTATCTCAAAAAAAAATTAGCAAACAACAATGACCACAATTAAAACAAAATAATGAATGGCTCTACAGAACCCAATGCCTATTAGGCCCAATGAGAGGTATTTTATCCTTTTTTATTCACTCTCAAAAAAAACTACGGCAAAAAATAATAAATAATAAAATAGATGTCCTATTGATTTAAGGCAAAAATGGGGGAAAATCTAGATCCTAAGTTTTCCGTATCAGCCTTGTGAGTTACATTATTCTAATAAATAGATTGTCAAAAACATTAAATTCTAAAACTCACATGCTTTTCTACCCAGAAAGTAGTAAGTTTCCACTAAACTTGCTAGAAGAGAATATTTAAGGGTGCAAAACAAAAATATTTTTCTAAAACTAGGTACTTCTATTTTAGAAAGGTAATTTTTTTATCATGCATCATTTAACCTCTCTTGCAGAAACTTAATTCAGAATACTTTTAACATTCCAACTTAAGAGAGTATTTTAAACTCTAATTTGAGATATATAATTTCAATATAATCATTTAACTTTACCACTGGAAGAGGGAGATGCCACTCTGGTTAGTGCCCAGTGTCAAGAGACATCTCCATCTTGTTATTCTTTAGCTTCCTGACTAGGATGCCAGCTCTCCTACCTGGGAAGCAGTTCTATCTATCTCATGCTCTCAAAATGCAACAGTGGTTAGTGATGCAAGGAAATTGTAAAATTTAAAGGTCTGAGAAGATAGAATTTCAAGTACTATGTGGCTGGCTAAAAGACTTGTGGGAGAGATGAATGGCATAAAGAACCGAAGAATTATGAAGGTAGGGTGCCAACAGAGGCAACATGGATGCTGAAGTAGCTAAGAACAGCAATGGGATGAGGAACTGATTCTAAAATATAAGTAAGGGAAGAAAAGGTATTATTAGATACAATAACAATTTTAATTTTAGAAAAATGTCCAAATATATTTTAGTAATACAAATTACAGAAAGTGAGGCTTAACAAATCTTAAGTATCTTAAGCAGCTAAGACCTTTCCCTTCTCTAAAAGAAAGGTTATATGTCAATTATATCGCAATTAAAAAATAAAATAGGGCTTCCCTGGTGGCGCAGTGGTTGAGAGTCTGCCTGCTAATGCAGGGGACACGGGTTCGATCCCTGGTCTGGGAAGATCCCACATGCCGCGGAGCGACTGGGCCCGTGAGCCACAGTTACTGAGCCTGCGCGTCTGGAGCCTGTGCTCCGCAACAAGAGAGGCCGCGATAGTGAGAGGCCCGCGCACCGCGATGAGGAGTGGCCCCCGCTCGCCGCAACTAGAGAAAGCCCTCGCACAGAAACGAGGACCCAACACAGCCATAAAATAAATAAATAAATAAATAAAAATTAAAAAAAAATAATAATAATAATAAAATAAAAATTAAACACTATTTCTTCCTATCAGAATTTCAGAGACAACTAAGGAATTTTATGCTATTCAAAAGCGATCATGTATTTTTCAGAGATTGATAAAGGGTAGAGAGAAATCCTAAGATATCTAGATTTGTTTAGAAAAGATTATTTTAAAGCTAAATACAGGAGACAGCTTTGAGAAAGATAATATGAGCTTTCAAGAAAAAGTGGCTGTTGAAAGATAATGATAAAACAAAGGTCTGGGATAATCAGAGAGGAGTTAGAAGATGCCAACCTCAGTTTTAACACAGGCAACAATAAGAGGAGAAACAACCTCTTCTGGGAGAGAAATGGTTTTTAGCAACAGCTTCCATGCTACAGATGTGAGTGTAAATTCTAGGAGTATGCAATCCCTCCCATTATTTCTACAGAACATAAAGCAAATGAAGTTTTCTGTTTATTACTTAATTGCATCTATAATCTGAGATACATCTAAAATGCATCACCAAAAAGCATCAAAAGACTATTAAAATATACTCAACCAATCAGGGTTGTTCATTTGAACGACAAAACACAAAAAATGTTTTGAGTGACTATTTTCTCAATTCTCCAAGAATAGTATATAACTAGTACTTAGGTATTTATTATATATTTTCTTAAAAATGGATGAAGTGAGCCTGTCACCTGCAAAACCATTCACAGTATTTGTTGCCAATGATAAAATCTGAGCTTTCTCAAATTTAAATTAAAAAATTAAAATTTTTGAAAACTTGTATCTAATACCATAAGCTTCACAACTTCCTAATATGTAAAGATTTTGCTGATGAGACCAGTAGTGATAATAATATGATTTTTTATATATTGTGTAATGAAACATGCCAACATTTGGAAGATACACATTATTCAGTGAAGCAAGATCTCCCAAATGATCTGTTCATGATGTTACAAAATCATGCATGGGTAAATGATCCATTCAAAGTGTAGGATAGACCAATGGGTTATAACGCAATAAGTACAAGAAGTTCATTTTTAAGGTTTCAGACTCCACACTGCAATTAACCCTTGATTTCTTAATTAAAACTGTCGAGTTTGGGTATAGTATCAAAGAATATGCATATTTTTTAATACGAAACAGCTATTAATATTCTCTCTCCTTTTTCCAACTACGTACCTATGTGAAGCCAGACTTCCTTCACACAATTCAACCAAAACAACATATTACAATAGACTGCAAAGCAGTAGATATAAAAATCTACCTGTCTTCTATTAAGGTTTTTCTTTTTTTTCTGGATCTTATAATACTCTTAAGTATTATACACTTTATAATGCTTAAGAGTATAAAGAGTTCTTGGGACTTCCCTGGTGGTGCAGTGGTTAAGAATCCTCCTGCCAATGCAGGGGACATGGGTTCAAGCCCTGGTCCAGGAAGATCCCACAGGCCGTGCCTGTGAGCCACAACTACTGAGTCCATGCGCTGCAACTACTGAAGCCCATGTGCTTAGAGCCCGTGCTCCGCAACAAGAGAAGCCACTGCAATACGAAGCCTGTGCACCGCAACGAAGAGCAGCCCCCGCTTGCCGCAACTAGAGAAAGCCCGCGCAGCAACGAAGACCCAATGCAGCCAAAAATAAATAAATTTATAAGTGCATCCATTCTTCAAAAAAAAAACAAAAAAAGAGTATAATGAGGTCTTGAGAATCACCTCCTTAGGACTCTAGGGCTTAATTCAAAATCTGGGAGCCTAGTAGAGAAAGGCTCTATGAAACTTAGCATGAAGACATCTACACACAGGCAACAGCCAGATTTAAGTTTCTACAACAGGTAACAAAACCTGGACTGTAACTCCACATCCTTACTTTTTTTTTTTTTTAATTTTATTTATTTATTTATTTATTTATGGCTGTGTTGGGTCTTCGTTTCTGTGCGAGGGCTTTCTCTAGTTGCGGCAAGTGGGGGCCACTCTTCATCGCGGTGCGCGGGCCTCTCACTATTGTGGCCTCTCCTGTTGCGGAGCACAGGCTCCAGACGCGCAGGCTCAGTAATTGTGGCTCACGGGCCTAGTTGCTCCGCGGCATGTGGGATCCTCCCAGACCAGGGCTCGAACCCGTGTCCCCTGCATTGGCAGGCAGATTCTCAACCACTGTGACACCAGGGAAGCCCCATCCTTACTTTTTATTGAGACATACTAAATATCACCTGACTGATATTTGAGTACAATTCCCCTCCTCTTCCTCACTCTTTTTCCTCTCAGTCTCTCTCCTCTAAGATCATATTTGTTCACTAAATCACATTTATTTCTTACCTTCTCACTTTCCAGCAGTGGTTTGAAAAAGTCCCACCTGTTTCTTCTTAACTGGTCCAATTACATAGGCATGCAAAACACCCCCCCAACTTCCCTCACCTTTCCAAGGGAGAAATTACTCAATCTTAAAATCACTCATTCTAGTACAAATTTTGCCAGGTTTGGTCCCATATTCAACAATAGCATATCTGAAATAAAGTCCTTTTACAAACCAGCTTTTTATAAAATGGCATTATTTGATAAGCATTCTCTCCCCTGATATTATGTTTGTCTAAAAGCATAAAACTAAATAAATACGATTCAAACACTATATTAGGATGCACACTTAATATACTAGTCGCTATATTTTTTTTTAAGTGGTACAAACACAAAAGACCATTCTAAAGAAATGTCTCATTTTTCAGCACAACTTATAATCATTGGGAGTTACTTTAGTTAAATACTTTCTCATGGTATAACTAAAAGCAAAGAAGCATTAAGTCACTTTAACCTAGAACATCAGATATGTGCCCACAGTATTTTAAAAGGCTTTACCTATTCAGTAATAATTAAAAGTTTTTAAATATTCCGATTTTAGCCCATTTATAGATAACTAAGTGCAAAACATTGTAAATTGCAAGTAAAATTTGAGTTCCTTCCCATCAGATATATTTGTTAACAATTACATGTGCCTCTCCCACTTTTCTGTCCTAAAATCTTCAATGAAGTGTCTTCAACTACTTCCCATGACTAGATTTATTATATTGGAAAAATAGCTTAACCCCTCTGATCCTCAATTTCTCATCTGTAAGATCAGGGGTTTGGGTTAGAAAACTACAAGACCCCTTCTAAATCTAAAATTCTGAGCCAATTAAAAATGACTGGACTTCCAAAATGATGTCCATTAGACTAGTGGAGAAGGGAGAGAAGGAAGACAACACGCATTTATATTTAAATCTATATTTAAATCTAAAACTTCTTTTAACCAATTTAACTTGGCTAGTTATCCACGACTTTGAGGGGTGTAAGTTGAAGAAGTTCACGTGAAAACACGAATTCAACTTACTCAATCCAGTGATTACATGCAGATTTACTATGACTTTTCCCTTCCCACCAAAACGGGAAAACACTTAGGGCTGAATGAAGTAGGTACAACTGGCCTAATCTGATAACTGAAGTCTATTTGTAATCAAGGCCCAAGGTGTTAGCTATACCTGGCACTTTTCTCCTTATCCCCTTTAACCCCCAAGGCCGAACTACGGGTGACGAAGTCACCTCGGTTCAAAGTCTAGGGCTCCTCAGCTCAGGCAGGGAATGAACCAATAAGTCAAAGTACCCAGAAGCGGTGATGGGGTGGGGTGGGGAAGGTAGATCGGCCGGGAGCGGAGGGTGGGGTGCTGGGGGAGATGCCCAAACAGCTGTTTTTCACCCGACTCCCATCTTTCGCACCTGATACAGGGCAGGTGGGTGAGGGGACCAGGTTCCCAGGCCCAGACAGAACTAAGCAGAGGGTGGTGGGTGAGCGGGTGACAAGTTCAGGGTTCCAGGCAGCCCCGCCGGGCCGGGTCGCAGCCCCGGCGCACCCCGCCCGCCCCGGGGCACCAAGACGGCAGAGCAGGCACCACCCTTGAGACCCCGGCCCGCGGACCCGCCGCCGCACAGCCGCCCCTCCCCCGCCTTCCACTGAGCGCCCGCGGACCCCCAAGGGAGCCGAGAGGAGGCAGCCCTGAAGTGGATCCTTACCACAGAGCCACCACGTACGAGATCCGCGCCTGTCGCAGCCTCTGCCTTACAAAATCCGCCCTCTCCGCCGAGCCAGAGCAGCCGTGGCACCGCAATCAGGGCCGGCGCCGCCCCGCCCCCGGCCTCGGCGCAGAACTCTGCGGGACTAACATGGCTGGTGCCGCTTCTGCCACGTCAAAGGGGGGGGAGGGGCGGGGCGTGAGGGGGAGGGAGGGGGAGGGGACGGTTCTGGGGGCGGGGCGACCGGGCCAGGGAACTGAAGGGAAGGGTGCGGGACCAGGGCGGAGCGGGGGGAGGGGATGGGGAGGGGAAAAGGGAGGGGAAGAGGCGGGTACCAGAGCTGGAGGGGCGGGGTGACAATGACAAACCTAACAGGGGTACTCAGGAGGGGCGGGGAGGGGCGCGGGACCTGGTGGAACAGGAGCGCGAGGGTGGGGTGCGCCATGGCGCTCCGGTCCCCTCTCCCCGGAGCCATGGCGGATCCCACTCCCCGCGGGTCTCATGATGTGTGACCTTCTGTCGCCAGACTCCTCAGCTTGCTGAGAGAAATGGAGGTGTCCTCTAGGACAGTGGTCCCCAAACTTTCTGGCACGAGGGACCGGTTTTGTGGAAGATAATTTTTCAGGGGTGGAGGGGTAATGGTTCAAGCGGTAATGGGAGCGATGGGGAGCGGTGGATTAAGCGTCCATTACTCCGCGCTGCTCACCTCCTGCTGTGCAGCCGGGTTCCTAACAGGCCGCAGACAGGTGAGGGTGGGGGCTTGGGGACCCCTGCTCTAGGACATCCTCTCCTCTAGGGCCCGGGTTGATTCCAAGAAACACAGGCTGCATCGCCCCTGAAAAAGCAAAGTGAGAAGTTCGTTCTTTCACTTAGTGCAACAAACATTTACTGAACATCTATCTACTTTGTGCCAGGCACAGTAGCGATGCTGTGATACGATGTAGGCAAAACAGCCAAATGTCTGGTCTGGAAGAATTTATATACTATTTATACACTATTCATGTATTCCTAGTCAGTTTACCTCTTTCCTCCTACTCTGCCTCTGCCACCTCTCCCCCTACACACACACACACACACACACACACACACACACACACACAAACATACACACACACTACAATCTTTGGCTGATTAATCTTGATATGTTTTCTGCTCTCTTTCCAAGAAAAGAACTGAGCAAAATAGGACAGACAGAAACTGGTTGGAAAGGCATTCGAGCTTGGTGGTCTCAGGCAACCCCACCCTTCAGTGAGGGGTTGCTCACGGAATTATTTCCAGATAGGACAACACCTAAAATCCTGCAAAGCTTAGCCCTATAAGCATTTTATGGAATAGAGAAAAAGATCAATTTTTTGTTCTTCCAAGCTTATAGTCACAAGAAATAAGTTATGCAGCAAACATATATTTTACTTCCTCTAAGCTTGTTTTGTAAGGTAAAAGAGTATGAGTTTGCTTATCAAATTTTAATACAATCCTGAAGAGGAAATGGGAATCAAAAGCCAAAATTCTGTATAGGCCTGCAAATAAAGTGGGCTCAGGATACTACCTTAACAAGGATTCCTGGCTGAAAGTACAGCAAGTAAATAGCTGTAGACAATGATATAAAGGTGGAATAAGGACTAGTCGCAAAAAGAAACAAGATCTAGGAATGAGTAGGGTAAATAGACATAGATGAGAGGATCCACCGGGATCCTGGAATTCAGTGAGGAATACACCAAAGTATAGCACCTTCGGTAATTTCATTCATTTTATGGTCCCCAGAAAGGGATCTTTGCCATCCAGCTCAATGAAGTCTAAGAAGTCATAATGCCTATGTTTTCAGCTGAACAAAAGGCTTTTGTTTCCTATTACAATGAAATAAATGCTATGATGGGTAACAAATTCATTCATATGTCTTTTTTTTTTTTTTTTTAAGAAATTCACGTTCTTTTATTTATTTATTTATGACTGTGTTGAGTCTTCGTTCCTGCGCGAGGGCTTTCTCCAGCTGCGGCAAGTGGGGACCACTCTTCATCGCGGTGCGCGGGCCCCCCACCATCGCGGCCTCTCTTGTTGCGGAGCACAGGCTCCAGACGCGCAGGCTCAGTAATTGTGGCTCACGGGCCCAGCCGCTCCGTGGCATGTGGGATCTTCCCAGACCAGGGCTCGAACCCGTGTCCCCTGCATTGGCAGGCAGACTCTCAACCACTGCGCCACCAGGGAAGCCCCCCATTCATATGTCTTTATGTGCTTAAAGGTGAATGAGTTTAAGAGTTTAACCCTTGTACATATCATCAGGATCTATTAGACCCAACTTTAGTTTTCTGAGATTTCCTCTTTTGGGAGTACTATTTGTAAGGATTGATTTTTTTCATGACTTTTATTCTTTCTTAAAGGTCTTCCAAAAAACAAAGAGAAAACTTATTTAAAAAAAAAAATAGGATAAAACTTACTCTATTTACAGTGGTCATATGGGTCTTTTGGACTCTTGTAAATCTAGGATACATCATGGAATCTTACTGATCTTATTTTTCCTATGTCTTGCAACATTCTCCTACTTCATCATCCATGGAATTATTTCATCATTACTCATTAATTGTTCCAAACCATGCTTCAAAATATACTAAAATAATAAGAAAATGGAAAATGATAGAATTACCTAAGATGATAAAATAGTGAAGTAAGTCATCACTATTGCATTATCCTTCAGATTTCTTTTTGCAATGCTCAAAGTACTGCAGCATCTTTCTAGATCTTTGTACTATGCTTTAGCTCTCATTGAATATAGTTGAGAATTCAGAATTCAGAAGATTAATGCAGAGATAGAGAACAGCACTCTAGACCCTAATAATCTTAAACTAGGAATCTTTAGATGACCACCTCCTAAATGAATTTTTCAAACTCAAGAATTAATGAGTTAACAATATATTTCTAAGGACAAAAAGAAAATGTGGTATTCTCATCTACTTACTCATTCAAAAGGAATAACTTCATTCCACAAGATTTTGCAGCAAACATCTGGATGATCTCATTTTGCTAAGAGCACATATGATAGTATTCTTTTACCTTTTATGATATTTATATGGATACATTTACTTGATATGATTCTTAAGTGCACAAATGCTAGTTGCAGTTGTGTATACAAAGATGATAAGAAGGAAATAGATAATCTAGAAATTAAAAATTCTTTGAGTTGATCATTTATAAAACTAAAAATACAAATGTTTTGCAACTAGGTAGCAAAGAAGATGGCTGTCCTCTCTTCAACAAAATGATGAGCCTTTAAAGGTTTCAAAGAATTCTTCAAGTCTTGTATTTTGATAATGCAACTGCAAAAAGAACCAGAAGCAACAATAAGCTAGTATGTAGTAGTGATGTATTTGGAATCTGCAGTCACTATTTACAAGATGAGTATGCTCCAGACTCAGCATCATGGGTAATGTGTAGGTAGTTGCATTTAGAGGACATTGCCCATTTTGGATATATCTTCAAAACCAGGAAAATATGGAATAAAAACTAGGGTTTTCTATGTTCAGATACTTACTTAAATGTCCAATAAAGTTGTTTTTCATTATCCCTTTACTCTTTTTTTATAACAGCTTTATTGAATATCCCTTTACTCTGTGTATAAATTATTCATGAAATGACTTAAAGATATAAAAATTAGAAAGGATCCATTGGACCCAGATGGTAAATGGTAAAGACTAGTTTTTCGAATATACTGAAAGTTAAGAGGTTTTGATCTGAGGAAGAATAGAGAGAGAATGGAAAATTTCTTTTTTTTTTTAATTGAAGTATAGTTGATTTACAATGTTATGTTAGTTTCTGGTCTGTTGTCAAGCAAAGTGATTCACATATATATATAATATATATACAATATATATTTGTATACGTATATGTATTCTTTTGATTAGGTCAGTCTGACCTAAGAAAAAATTGGTAAGATTTATGTCAGAGAATGTTTTGCCTATGTTCTCTTCTAGGACTTTAATGGTGTCATGTCTTATATTTAAGTCTTTAAGCCATTTTGAGTTTATTTTTGTGTATGGTGTGAGGGTGTGTTCTAATTTCATTGATTTACATGCTGCTGTCCAGCCTTCCCAACACCACTTGCTTAAGAGACTGTCTTTTCCCCATTGTATAGTCTTGCCTCCTTTGTCAAAGATCGATTAACCATAGATGTGTGGGTTTATTTCTGGGCTCTCTATTCTGTTCCATTGATCCACATGTCTGTTTTTGTGCTAATACCACACTGTTTTGATTACTATAGCTTTGTAGTATTGTCTGAAGTCTGAGAAGGTTATGCCTGCAGCTTTGTTCTTTTGCCAGGACTGCTGGTCTTTTACAGTCCCATATAAATTTTAGAATTATTTGTTCTAGTTCTGTGGAAAATGTAATTGGTAATTTGATAGGTATTGCATTAAATCTGTAGATTGCTTTGGGTAGTATGGCCATTTTAGAGAATGGAAAATTTCTTGAGCTCCTGAGAAAGGAGTCAGACTATGAATTGGGAAAAGGGAGAAACTCCAAAAACAATATTTATTGGCTTTCTTTTTTTTTTAATTAATTAATTTATTTATTTGGCTGTGCCCAGTCTTAGTTGAGGCACACGGGATCTTAGTTGCCTTGTGTGGGATCTTTAGTTGCAGCATGCAGGATCTAGTTCCTTGACTAGGGATCAAACCCGGACCCCTGCATTGGGAGCGCAGAGTCTTAACCGTTGGACCACCAGGGAAGTCCCTTTACTGGCTTTCTAACTTAATTATAGACATCCCTGGACCAAAGCATTTTAGATCAATCTGTGAACCTGAAGGATTCTTGTTAAACATTTGCCAACATGCAACTGATTATAATTTTGCTTTCAGTTACACCACCTTGTGCAGGTCCTGGCACAAAATGATTGTTCCCTAAGTATTCATGAATTGAGCATGAAAACCTAAACAATTATAAAACATTGTTTTTATCATCATCATTTTTATGTATTTGGATGGTAAAACTATAAAATCTGACATAAGTCCACCCCCCAGAAAAAGTCTTTTTTTTAAAGCAAATACTCCTAAGATAATTACTTCTTCAAACTGGTATTCTTGAAAATGCCAGAGAATATTAAAAAGAGAGAGACAGGGAGAGGCCCTGTGGTCAAATACCAGTTAAATTATGTAAAATAGGTCTCTTGACTTGTCAAGAGTTTTAATATGCTAATATTCATTGTGAATATTTAAGAGTGGCATTTGCATACATTTCCCAAAGATATTTGACCTTGGAACTTTTTTTCAGGGACTATCTGGGGGCAAGTATTCTAAACAACCTATGACTTTGTCTTCAGTCATTAATCATATCAATCACAAGTTAATGTGTAACAGCCAGTATTTTCCTTCCTACTTTTCAATCCACAGATGTTTCTAAACTGGAGATTCTAGTATTACACAGTCAGGTGAAGTATGATAATGCAAATTCCTTGGAATTTTATATGGTCAACACCAGATGGAGCTTTAGCCTCTACTTTTTGGTTTAATCCAGTTTCTGGTTTTGGGTTTTTTTGTTTGTTTGCTTTTGTTTTTGTCCCCGCCCAGGGACTGACCCCCGGCCATGACAGTGAAAGCGCCAAATCCTAACCACTAGACCACCAGGGAATAAATAAAGCATTTGCAGTTTTTTCTAAGATGGATTCTCTTCCATTTGTTCAGATAGTGACATTATAAGGCACTAGCCAACTATTTTTGGACTACTCACTACAAAGAGTAATACTCAGCATCGGCAGAGTGTCAAGTCCATATATATGATATCTGTCTGGTGTTGTAGTCTGCACACACAATGACTACAATCATATCAGGTATAATAATAGTAAATAAGACTAATAAATTACACATAAATTCAACAACAACAACAAAAAAACAAAAAACAAAAAAAAACCCAATCAAAAAATGGGCAGAAGGGACTTCCCTGGTGGTGCAGTGGTTAAGAATCCTCCTGCCAATACAGGGGACACTGGTTCAAGCCCTGCTCTGGGAAGATCCCACATGCCATGGAGCAACTAATCCCATGCACCACAACTACTGAGCCTGTGCTCTAGACCCCATGAGCCACAACTACTGAGCCCGTGCCACAACTACCAATCCCGTGTGCCTAGAGCCTGTGCTCCACAAGAGAAGCCACCGCAATGAGAAGCCCATGCACCACAACGAAGAGCAGCCCCCACTCGCCGCAACTAAAAAAAGCCCACGCGCAGCAACGAAGACCCAACGCAGCCAAAAATAAATAATATAGGGACTTCCCTGGTGGTGCAGAGGTTAAGAATCCGCTTGCCAATGCAGGGGACATAGGTTCGAGCCCTGGTCCGGGAAGATCCCACACGCCGCGGAGCAACGAAGCCCGTGCGCCACAACTACTGTGCCCGCGCGCCACAACTACTGAAGTCCGCATGCCTAGAGCCTGTGCTCCGCAACAAGAGAAGCCACCGCAATGAGAAGCCTGCGCACCGCAATGAAGAGTAGCCCCCGCTTGCCGCAAATAGAGAAAGCCCGTGCGCAGCAGCGAAAACCCAACGCAGCCAAAAATAAAAATAAATAAAATAAATAAATTTTAAAGAATTTCTAGCTCTTGTTCAAACAGCAATTGCTTCTATTCCACAGAGTGCCCCACCAGTATTATACTCCAATACCATTTCATTCTGCCACTCTGACCAACTCCAGAATTATTACTGAGTTCATTTAATCAAACTAAACAAATGAAATCCTATGATCTGCTCTTAAACCATTTATAGCTAAAGAAACAAAACATGGTTATCTACTAACAGTTTTTTCCTTTTCTTTTTATCTAATGTTTATTTGATTTGTAAAGAACATGAGAATTATTAAAACCATGTAGCAAAGAAGGGAACTCCTACTTCAAAAGGAAGGAGCTAGATTTGTATTTTTACTTTAAAAGAGGAGTAAAGTTTTGGGTTTGGGGTTCCATAATTAAACTAGACTTCACCTTAATTTTCTGGCATCAGTGAGCTTTGTTGGATCTGGACCCCAAAGCCTAAGAACAGCATTCTCAGACAGAGGTAAAGAGGCTGACTCTGCTCATGCCCAGAGGGTGTGACCTAAGACTAGAATCCCCTTGCGTCTAACTTAATTGCCTCTCTAATCTACGACCAGTGGGTCATAAAGCCTCTCATTTGTGCTGAGCTGTATCTTGTGGAGCATAGTAATTTTTAGAGCAATGGTTCATAAGTCTGACCACCCAAGATAGAATCTCAGCTACATCTACTTCCTACTTGTATGACCTGGGCATGGTATGTAACATTTTCTCAGCCAGTTTCTTCATCTGAAAATAGAGATAACAATCATACTTACCACTTAGAATAACAATACATTGTGAGGATTGAATGTGATAATCTATATAAAACATTTAGCCCCATATAGCCCTAGGAAAGAAAAAAGCAGCTTCTGAGAGCCTGAAATTGGCCTGGCTCTATCAGTTGGCCCCAGCTGTTGTTAGGAGCTGCCCTGGCACTCACAGCCAGGCCACATTATTCTTTTGTTGAACCTAAGCCATATCACAGCACACCAACATCAGACAAGAACACTCAGGAACCCTGAAGGATCATGACAAAAACAAGACCACTCTGTAATCGTGCCTCTGAAGTCTGACAAAATCAGGAAGATTGTCCAAACCACAAAATGACCGAATACCTCCCTAACCTGGCTAATATGAGTGACTGCTGCTTCTTTACCAATTACACCATTAGCTTCCCTTCTTTCTTCTACTTTCTAGATGAGTGATTAAAATACCTAATCACAGAATTTGTCAAGTGTTCAGATGAGCCGAAGAGAGAACTGAGCTTCCAGGTGTCAGAGAAGCCAATCAAAGCAACAATGAACCAAAATGAATGCAAAAGTGAAGCCCGTAATCACTTACTGTGATTGTATAAGCAAGAGTCTAAACCTGGTGAAAGCACAGACTCCCCCTGTTCCATTACCGCCATGGAATGGCATGACTGGTTGAGGGTCATCTCACGGTTGAGGGTTTCCCAAACAAAAGACTCCTGCAGATTTATGGAACTGGGGGTGGGGATGGGAAAAGTACTGGGTACTGACCCAGAGAGGTGAAGTTTCCCGTGAAGGAGACCTCCAAGTGGAAACACCTGAGCTAGGAATGCAGCAATGCATTAGAGCATGGCTGGCTAGGGAGGGCTGGGTTGTTGACTGCAATTCCCTTCAGAGACTGCAATGCATTGAATGGGAGCATCAAGTCTGGTGTGGCGAGGGCAGGTTTCCCTGTGAAGCCTGCCAGGTAAAGCCTTTGTAATTGCGTATAGTCAGGCCTAAAAAAAGTCACACATAGGTTTTTAACCAGGAGCTGGACTCCTCAGAATTATCCCCATTTCCTGACAGCAAAGCTCCACTGTCCCCAGATCACCGAATAAAGCTCAATGCTTACCATAGTGCCTGACACATAATAGAAAACTGATAAACATTAATTGGATGACTGAATTTATTAAAGTTTAACGGCATAAAGAGGCAAGTGAAATTTTAGATTGTAGCCAAGGAGAAAAGAACTGACAAAATATGGTAATGTAGGAGAAATTCTAGGGTAGTAAATCTTAAAGAATAGGGAGGGGAAAGATTAAATGGATGGGCTAAGCTATGTTTCTCATTTGGAATGCTTCTTAAAGATCTCAATTTCAGAGTCCTACAACCAATAAACAGACTCAGAAACTCTGGAGGAAGAGAGTTATAGGACACAGGAGTCTGTATTTTAAATAATTTCTTCCAGATAATTCTTATATACACTAACATTTGAAAATAACTGAGCTGCTTAAAGGGATATAAAATACAGGGACAAATTTTTCATTTAGCTCTAATTTTGACTTAGCAGATGCCATCATCGTCAATAAACAGTCATTGAGCTCTGTTCTCACAACCTTCATACTACTCCTACAGCCAACCACCAATGTGAGAAACACTGAAACACAAAAGTCTTTCCACTGTAAACTGAGAAGTGAGTGGAAATCTTTGAAAACGGGGCACCGGAACCAGTTTGGTATCTTAGGAATAGTTCTTCCTAGAAGGAGGTTAAATGAAATGGTTATTATAGTTTTAGAAGTTCAGCTTTCTAAAAATTAAGTTTTTTCCAGAATAACTTAATCAACCAAATATAGTTTCTTCTCAACTGACCCATATCTAACTGAAACATTCAAAAATACTTAGTGCAATTTCCAATTTATAACCATATTTAAAATGAGTTCCAATGTTCATTCCTTAATTCTTTTAAGTCAGATTAGTTTTAAAGAGTAGAAAGTAACCCTTATAAATTTTTATTTTCCTCTCTCTTGAATGAATTTATTCCTGTGTATTTAAGTTTTTAGAACCATTTCAGAATCAATGATGTACTTTATAACTCACATTTTCTTTTGAAATAGATTTTCTTAATATTTCCCAGGACAACCTTTGTTCCATTCTGCTATTCCTCCCCTTGTTCCCTTCATCCCTGTGTAGTTCTGCCACGCACTTATACGTGGAGTCCAATATTAAGAATTGTTCCCTTGTGGTTGGTCTACTAGGTTCTTTTCTCCAGAAAAATGGGGATAAATTGCTAATAAGCTAGTTTCAAAGAAAAAAAAGTATTTGTAGGAAAATCCAGAAATGACACACTGTTTACTTTTTCTAATTTGTTCCATTTGTTCTTAATCATTACCAAAACGTTTGGTGACAGTATTTCTCCATATTTCTTGCTAATAAGCTAGTTTCAAAAATATATATATATTTGTACATATATATATATTTGTAGGAAAGTCCAGAAATGACACACTGTTTACTTTTTCTAATTTGTTCTTGATCATTACCAAAACGTTTGGTGACAGGAGCATTTCTCCATATTTCTTATAAGCTTGTTTCTTCCAAAATCAGTAAAATTTTTAACCAAATAATTTTCTAGTTTGATTGCAGCCTGGCAGTTTCTTTCCAAGTCTCCCAATTGTTTAGTTACCATTCATAAGCACTAATTCTTTAGCTCTTAACCTAAGGACTGTCCTTACTTTGTCTCCAATTTAGAAAGTTACATTCTGGTTTTGAAATCAATTGCTTGCAAGCTAAAGACAGTGCTTTAAGAAAAAGAAAAAAAAAAGTCTTAAAAACAAACAAACCTTAGAAAACAAGTCAATTGTATTCACTCACAGCTTGTTAAGAAAAACTGAGATATAGTACTGTCATTGTTTCTTGCAATTTGTGACCCAGCACAAGTTAACTTAATCCATTTCTGCCTTGTTTCCTCACCTGCAAAATGGAAATAAAGTACCCCCTCACAAGATTGGCCCTAAGATTAATAATGATAATAACTTCTAGGTGTTGGCATTAACTTTATTCTTTGCACTAAGGAAAGAGATATTTCTGAAAAAGTGATGGCTACTCTAGTAGTAATATCCACTTCAGATAAATATAAAGTGATCTTTGGCGCAGCCAAGCACAAGAAATTCCTCTGGGAAATTAATTTTACATTAATTTGGCGTCAGATAAATCTGAGTTGGAATTGGTTTTCCTCTTTCGGAGAAAGTTACGATTGTAGTACTTAACCCCTCTTTCGGTCGATTTCCTCCCCTACAAAACCTGGATAATACCGCTTACGTCAAAAGGTTGTAAAAATTAAATGAGGAAATGCATGAGCTGCGTCTACCAGCGGTTTAAGAATTTAGAGCTCCAGTGCTTTGTGACCACCTAGAGGGGTGGGATGGGGAGGGTGGGAGGGAGGGAGATGCAAGAGGGAAGAGATATGGGAACATATTGTATATGTATAACTGATTAACTTTGTTATAAAGCAGAAGCTAACACACCATTGTAAGGCAATTTTACTTCAATAAAGATGTTTAAAAAAAAAAAAAAAGAATTTAGAGCTCAATAAATGATAATCACAGTAACCTGGTCATTAATTTAAAAAACATTTAAAGCTCCCTCACTACTAGGGATGCACAAAAGTTAATAACCCTCAGTCTTAGAAGAGTATAGAGCGTAATACCCAGAAAAACTTCCGAACTACTTTTACGAGGAACTAACCCCGCAGTCTTCATTACCCCACCGGAGCCTTAACCTTACGACAATCAGCAGGTTCGCTCATGCGCAGTTACACCCCCTAAGCCCAGCCTCTTGCTCAACACCGCGCCAAAGGTGCCAACATGTGCGCCTGCGCTGTGACCCAGACCTGGCGCATGCGCTGGGTGGGATAGGCCGGATTGAAAACTATGGCGTGGGTACCTGCGGAATCTGCGGTGGAAGAGTTGATGCCCCGGCTGTTGCCAGTGGAGCCCTGCGACTTGACAGACAGTTTTGATCCCAACGTACCTCCGAGGACTCCCCAAGAATACCTAAGGCGGGTCCAGTGAGTGATTTGACCCTTTGCGGGTGGGCTGGTTGTCCTTCCGCCCCTGGGCACAGCGCCCAGTGCCTGGCTCGACCCTTAAGTGTGATAAAGCCCCACCTCTGTTCCCGTCCCCCATCCACTGTCGGAACAAGATTCCTTGATTACATCTTTGCGTGAGCGAGTTTCTATGAACTTAACTTTGTTAAACCTGATTACTTGTGACAAGATAGGTGCTCTTAGATTTCTTCCACATAAGAAATCTTGCTTTCAGTCAACATAATTTCAGAAATACATTGTTTAGTACTTCGATTGCAATTCTGAACTTTTTTTCTGATTTAATAATGAACCGTAGAAGTGGATCGCTTGTTTTACTACACATGAACAATAGTAATCACGTTTTTTGTACTTATTTCTTATTTGTAGGATCGAAGCCGCTCAATGTCCAGATGTTGTGGTAGCTCAAATTGACCCAAAGAAGTTGAAAAGGAAGCAAAGTGTGAATATTTCTGTGAGTTTTATTACCCGTCGGGATTTTTTTTCCCTCCCACAAATTAAAAGACCAAGGCTCTCCTATAGTGCCAGACAGTATCAGACAGTATCAGTTACGATGTAGGTAAGATTTGATTACAACGTACTAAGTTGTACTTTTCCCCCCAAAAGGACAGCTGGCATTTACTGCCTCCAGAGAGGCTTTCAGTAACCCTGGCATTCGTGGAGATTTGCTCATAATATTTCAGGAACATGATCCAATCCTAAAGGAGTCTTTCAATAGGTTACTTATGCTATCCTTTATTTTTAAGGTACCTTTTTTTCAGTTCATAATTAGTATCAGGCTGATGTTTAATCTTAGTGTAGTTTGCATGTTTTGAATTTGACTGGGTTTTGTTTTTTAGAAATAGAAACCCAAATATCACACTTTTCTACCTACTTGCCCACTGTGAACCTTTTCATTCATTTATTTATCCAACACATATTTTACTAAACAACTGTATTGTGCCAGGCACTGGGAATACAACAGAGGATGAGACAGAAAATGTCCCTACCCTTGTGGAGTTTACGTTCTCCTGAGGAAGATGGTAAAAAAAACCAAATTAATTACATACTGCGACCATTGTTATGAAAAAAAGTAACATATAATGACCAATAAGTAACTGGGAGAACTACTTTAGATAGAGTAGCCACAGAAGGTCTGTTTTAGGAGGTGCTATTTAACCAAAGGTGGAAAGAGAGCAGCAGTTTTTAAATTGTGATAATTCCTTTTTCTTTTACGTTCTAAGTAATTCCTTTATCTGATGTTTATAATCAGGAGGTTTAAATTCAGACACTATAATGTTTCATATAATTCCTTTTCAGACGTTTTTAGTTGATGGAAGATGATATCTTGTATATCTGGCTTTTAAAAAGTGACCACATTAAGTTTTATTTCAAGGCAGTATGTGATCAGTTGTGACCTCTGTGCTGTTTTGGAAAGTAGAAGTAGCCCTTATAAAGTCAAGCATCTGAAATTATTTGAGTACGTTCTGCTCATACCAAAATTCTTTATTTGGTTTATATCTCTCTTTGTTTCAAACTGTTTTGCTATTATATTCAGTAGAAAGGTAGGACTAGATTATACCTTCGAGTCTCATGTCATGTGGATTTCTTAGAAACTCCAACTATAAACCATTCCAGGTTGCTCTTACTAAAGTGACTATATAAGAGTCTTTTCCTAATGTTTTAAACTCAGACGTAAATAGTAAAGTGAGTTGCCTCCTTTTTTACATCTGCAAAAAATACTGTCTTTCTTGTATCGTCTTATTCGCTTTATTATTCACTTTTCATCTTGATTCTGCTTTTACTTTGCAGAGGTATGAGATTCTAGTTATAACACTAACATTGATTCTAACATTTATGAACTGATCTCTAGCTTTCAGGATGCCAACCTGCTCCTGAAGGATATTCCCCCACTCTTCAGTGGCAACAGCAGCAAGTGGCACAGTTTTCAACTGTTCGGCAGGTAGGTGTACTTTAATCATTTAATCAAATTAAACCCCTCCCTCCCTCAGACTTATTTCTGTTCTTAGACTGTAGCTGGAAAAATTTGGGTTTCTAGTGTATAAAGATAAGAATATTCATGAATCAATTACCAAATTATTATAATCATTAGACATAATACAGTTGAACATATTTTCCAAGTTTTAGAATTGTTAGAATGTTGTGCAGCAATTGCTTTCTTCTGAGTTATCCATTCTCTGAAGATCATTTGTCTACTTTGTCTTCCTTTAGAGTGTGAACAGACATAGAAGTCACTGGAAATCACAGCAGTTGGATAGTAATGTGACCATGGTATGTAAGTTTCTCTGTTTAGATTGTACAGTGTATAACTATTTGATATAGTTTGTATTTACTTCCAGTTCTTAAAGATTCACTTGCTTAATCCATATTATTTTCATTCTCTCCCATCTATCATTAATAGTAACAGTTCCATTATCTTAGTAGCCTGAAAAGGATAGAGTCAGTAATGCAAGTTATTTTTATGACAGTTTTAATCTACATCTTGAGAGACTTTGGATCGGTCTTTACAAGTTTTTAAAGGTTCTTCTAGACATTTGCTTTTTAGGAAATTAAATACATTTTCAGTATTTACAAAAAGATTGAATAAAGGCATATTGGATTTTCCTCATGAGGTAATGGTGCCAGTATCAGTGAGTGACATTTTAGTAAAGCTGGTCATGCTTACTGGAAAGTAGTATTTCTTACTTTATCATCCTAGATATAATTTTAAGCTTTTTAGTAAATATGCTATATGTGGACTACTGTATAAAAAGGGTGTTGGGGAAGAGGTGGATACATTGTTCCAGGACAGTACTTTTAACCTTTTAGGGAGTCTTATAGTTTTCCTGAGAATCAAATGAAAGGTATTTATTTTCAGAGGGAAAAAATGTACCTATGCATACAATTTTGCTCACAGTTTCAGGTGGTTCACAGATTTCAGATTTTAGAAGCTTCTTCTAGGCAGTGCTTCCTAACGTCTATTATGCGATAACACATTGGGATAAATGGAAGAGGCTGCTCCCATAGCCTAAACTACCAGCTGAAAGCTAAGAGATTCAGTGTAACCTCTCTATATGCTTCTGTATACCAGTTGGAAGCTCTGCTCTAGGAAAAGTGTGGTAGACACTAACATCACTTGCCCAAGGTCATTTAACTCATAAAAGGTATAACTGAGATTCAGACTGAACTTTGTCTGACTCTAAAGCCTTTCACTGTGCTGTGAGGCCTCCTAGTAAGAAGAGGGAGAGGGCAGTAGGTAGGTAGATATATTTTTTCTTGCTCAGTCTAAGGACTTTTGGGTACCTACTTACTAATTCAAAAAGAAGCTCATCAGTAACATTATGACAATATAATTTTGTCAAGAAAGAAATGACTGAACATAATTGATTCAATAAATGAGGATCATCCATCAAAACAGTAGACTATTACATAGCAATAACATATGTTCATCATGGCAGATGTAAACATTATGTAAATAATAAAATGAATTTTTAAAGCATGCTCTGATAGCAACTATGTAAATATGAACATTGATTGATCAATTGATCCAATCATTTATTAAGCACCCACTATATTTAATAATTAGGGTTTTCAATGCTACCTGAAGCAGAAACAGTCTCTGACCAGTGGAGTAATGGGAAAAGATGAATTGTTCCAGGACAGTGGGTTTTTACGTTTTAGGGGTCTCATATTCATTCTGAGAATCTAATGAAAGCTGTTTATCCTCGGGGTGGGGGAAAAACTGCACATATATGTAAAATAATTTGCAAGGTGATGTGCCCAAATAAACCCATTGTTCTGTTAACTGAATCACACCTGAAACTAACACAATATTGTAAATTAACTATACTTAAATAAACAAATTTTTTAGGAAAAAATTTTTAATTGTTCTGTTAAGGTAGCCATATTGAACTGAATGGTCCTACTTTTTTTCATCTGACAATGTAGAATAAATCTACTCCTTCTTTAATTGGACAGCCCTTTCAGTATGTGGGGTATGTAATCATGTCTCCTTCCATGGGATGAACATACTTCATTCTTGTAATCATTCTTAGTGTATTTTTTTTTCCATACCAATTTCCATCTTTATCACCTTCCTTTGAACACATTCTTGCTTGTCAGTGTCCATTAAAGTATGATCCAAACTAAACATGTCCCATCTATGATGGGACCTCTTGGGTACTGTGTTGGTTGGCTAGGACTGCCATAACAAAACACCACAGACCTGGTGGCTTAACAGACAGTAATTTATTTTCTCACCGCTTTGTGGGCTAGAAGTCTAAGATCAAGGTGTAAGTGGGTCTCTCTCAAGGCCTCTCTCTTTGGCTTGCAGGTGGCCGTCTCCTTGCTGTGCCCTCACATGGTTTTCTGTGTGCACGCCCATCCCTAATGTCTCTGTGTCCAGACTTCCTCTTCTTCCAGGGACGCTGGTCAGATTGGCTTCGGACCCACCCTAACCACCTCATTTTAACTTAATCACAGCTATAAAGGCCCAGTCTCCCAATAATCCTATTCTGGAGGTTAGGGCTTCAACATACAGATTTTGGGGGTACACAGTTCACTCCATAACAGGCACTGTATCTTTGTGTTGAGGTGGTGGGAATGTGGAGGAATCCTCACTTCTTTTTTCACTGCTCAGTATAAAAAAAAAATACATAGGAGTAAGTAAGTTCTTTTTTTTTTCTTTTAGCCAAAATCTGAAGATGAAGAAGGCTGGAAAAAATTTTGTCTGGGTGAGAGGTTATATGCTGAAGGGGCTGTTGCACCAGCTGCAAGTGAAAGTCCTGGAATTGATTATGTACAAGTAGGTGATAATGTGGCTAAACAAACAAAAAAAGGTCATAATTTTGGTTCATGATTTAGTATAAAGACTCAGCAAACTACAACCTAGGGCAAATCCAGTGTGCAGATTTTTTTTGTATAGTCATGAGCTAAACATAAAAACATAATGGTTTTTATGTTTTTAAAGGGTTGTTTAAAAATAAATAAATAAATAATATGTGACTGAGACAGTGTGTACCCTACAAAGCCTAAAATATTTACTTTCTGGCTCTCTACAGAAAATATTTGCCAGTATTTTCTCTTAGTTTATTGGCTTTTTGACTTAAAAATTGGCAGCCTAGTTTCTAAAACAATGTGTTTTAGCTGTTTAATAATTTTGTGAGTTAGGATTTTTTTTTTTTTTTTTTTTTTTATTTATTTATGTCTGCGTTGGGTCTTCGTTGCTGCGCGGGGGCTTTCTCTAGTTGCGGCGAGCGGGGGCTACTCTTCGTTGCTGTGCGTGGGCTTCTCATTGTGGTGGCTTCTTTTGTTGCAGAGCACAGGCTCTAGGCGCGCAGGCTTCAGTAGTTGTGGCACATGGGCTCTAGAGCAGAGGCTCAGTAGTTAGGACGCACGGGCTTAGTTGTTCCACGGCATGTGGGATCTTCCCGGACCAGGGCTCGAACCTGTGTCCCCTGCGTTGGCAGGCGGATTCTTAACCACTGCGCCACCAGGGAAGTCCCAGGATTCTTTTTTTTTAATGATTAGACGTGGGTCAAATAATGAGTTATGAGTAGTCAGGGAAACAAAGGAAAACATATGACACAATTAGGTATTTAAAAATGCTTAGTAAATTGCATATTCTGGAGGTAAAATGCTGAGGGTATATTTAAATTTCACATGGCTTTATTTTAATCATAAATTATGTGGCCAGCTGCTTCTTGTCCTTCAGGATTCACCTGCCCTCAAGTTTGCAGATGTTCTTATGGAACCCACTGCACACATCTGCATTACTGGTAACTCCCTATACTATGTTGTTCTGTTCTGTTGAATAGGTATTTATTGTTTTCTATGTGGTGCTACCTTGTGTTTTTCCCATTTAAAATTAGTTTATCCTGCGAATGTAAACCCTCCAAAAATCACTAAAAAAGACCAAGACCCCAGTTAAAAAAAAAAGGCAATGAATATAAAGAGACATCTCAGAAGAAGGAAATACAAATTGTTCTTATAATGGAAGATGCCCAAACTCACTTATAATAAAAATGTTGCTTGTAACTCCACTGAGCTGGCATTTTTCAGATAACATATTGGTAAAGAAAGTTTGACACACTGCGTTAACAAGGGCTGGGAAAACGGGCCCTCTTACACATGTGGTGGGAGTGTAGACAGATTCAGATCTCTAAGGGAGCTAATTTAACACTATTTCTTATACAACATATGTTCTTTTGTATAATATCCCTAATGTATGTTACATTTCAAAATGTTTTAATTTGACAAAGAATTAATATATATTTATTTAGTTTGTTATTACAAAATACATACAAGTGAAATATATACCACATGAAAGAACCATTTAAGGACACAAGAGTTTAATGCATGTCCTCTTCAGTTTCTCACAAGTCAGTACTGTTTTCATAATCAAGGCTCCCAACATTTAACTCCAAAGTACTTTTTAGTTGAAGCAGATTAGTTTTGAAAGAACTCATTCAAGTGCCCTTAATTCCTGAAAATGTTAGCTTTAGCTAAAGATTTTTAAAGTGTGTACAACATATTAATATCATAATATCATTTTTTTCAATTTCATGCTTTAACATACTAATTACTAAAATCATTATTTTTAAATTTACATATTCAAATTTCAAGACATTATTTTCTTGGGCATTACCAACATAATAGTTCATGGAATGTTTTATTGTAATGGACAATGAAAGAATTTACTTTTATCTATTTTTTGTTTTTAAAAAACAGTGTGTTGAGAAATTCACCAGTTTGAAAAAAATGCACCCCCTGCCCCCATAATACCATTTAGTAAATTTCAGTCTCATTTTTCTTTCAGATTGGTTTTCCTCCCTTGCTTAGTATTGTTAGCAGAATGAATCAGGTAAAATCTAATAAGAATTTATGCCTTCTTTTGTTTGCAATGTTTGTTAAGGTATTTGAATACATTTACTGAATATTTACAGTATGCAAGACCCTGTCCTAAACTCTTTAACAGTTCTTATTTAATCCTTACTACAACCCTATATGGGAAATTATTATTAATATCCATTTTTTAATAGAGGGGGAAACAAAATTGGAGATTAAGTTACTTGCAGGTGGTTTTTCAGCAAGTTTTAATGGCAACACTGGAATTCAATCCCAGGTTGATCTAATTTCAGAACTCATGCTCTTGATCGTGGTGCTAAACTAGTCATATGTACAGATTTCAGTTATAAGTCTTAGATTCTGAGGTTTGAAATAAATACTAAGGTTAGATTGCTATTTCTAGTTCCAGATGTCCTACACACTTCATTAAGAATGAAATTTGAGTTTCTTGGATCAAAAGGGGAGAAATATGGATTTTGGTTCTTCAGTCTTCAGAGCTAGGAACTCTGTTATCCATTTAAAGAGCAAATGAAAACTTTGATTGTTTTGCATTCACATAGCATTGGGTACCCTTGGAAGATAACAGTCATACTCTATTGTAAATCATATACTGGCTGACAGTTTTACTTACTTGATCATTTACATTAAGGTACTGGAGTAGTTATACTAAATTTGATGAGAGTGATTTCTGTAAGTGTCCATCTATATTTGAATAAGCCCGTGAATATTTTCAACAGTTGGATAATTCTATCTATATAGCTTAAAACTGATCTTTCTCTAGCTAACTTTGTCTTTAGATTTGTACTCTGATTTAATGAAAATAAGCTGAAGATATTTATGCAAAGGGTTTTTTTTAAGAGTATGTGGAATTTTTTTTAAAGTAGTTCTGAACTAAATTAGTAGTTACAAACTAAATCCTAGGATTTAAACCAAGGTATTGATAATTGAAAGTATATAAGAATATTTGTCTACAAAGCCTCTTCTCACTGAGTGTGCCATCTAATCAATTTACTAAATAGAGTCACAGGTTTCTCTGGAAACCTAAAGAATGAGGCCATTTTAAACATAGAAGTTGCTTTCTAACTGAACTTAATGAAACTCAAGTTGAACTTGTTAGTGTTGTATTACTAATACTGTTCTTTCATCTCTTTCCCCCCTTTTTTTAGGCAACAGTAACTAGTGTCTTGGAATATCTGAGTAATTGGTTTGGAGAAAGAGACTTTACTCCAGAATTGGTAGTACTGCATCTTTTTCTTTTCATAATGCAGACAAAATTTATATACTTATATATAAGATATGGCTCTACATTATTTATGTATATGTATTATACATATACATACAACTATATGTGTAACGCAAGCAATGGTTGTTTGCAGTAAACACTAAAATGTAAATCAACATACTACTTTCTTCATTGAGATAGTCTTGCATTGGGAAAAAAAAGTCAACTAAATAGTTGATTTATATCCTGGGAGAAGCTGCTTATCTTGTCACAGATCAGCAACAAACAGACTGGCTACCAGTCTGCACACCCCATTTCAAATAGCACTGACCTAAAGGACTTTGAAATGCATTTTCTAAACTGGCTTTTAAATCCAGTTCACAAAAGAATATCAGAAACACCAATAATGGCAAATATATGTGCCAGGCATTGTTCTAAGGATTTTATATATAATAACTCCTTGAATCCTTTGATAACCTATGAGCTGTTATTTCCATTTTACAGATGAGGAAACTGGAGCACATGGGAATTTAGTAACTTGCTTGAGGTCACACAGATTATAACGGGCAGAACTGAGACTCATGCCCTGGCAGTCAGGCTATACTCTCAACAGCTGTGCTGTATTACCCCTCTATTTTATTGCTTTATGCTCACAGCTTACTTTTCATCTTCAAAATTGGGTAAATTTGGTAGACATTATATAAATGAATTACCCACCTAATCCCCTAATAAGAAATTTTATCATCCTTTGGAGTTAGATTTAATTTAAAAAACAAATATTTTTCACAATTGAGGGTATTTGCAAAAGAGTGTATCTGAGGCTCCAAAGCTTCCTGTCAAAATAGATGATATAATCTTTGCCCTCCAGAAGCTTACAGTCTGCTGGGAGAGACAGATAAAGCAACATTACAGTACAGTGTATAAGTTTCCCAGCCTGCCATTCAGCCAGGTGGCTTAGATAAGTCTCCTCCATAAGTGTAATGATTATATTCTTTATCACTAGATTTTCGTTTTTTATTTTTATATTTTCATTCTTTTAAATCTCTACCATATAACATGTAATTTTGAAGGGGAAAAAAATCCATGCTTAAATCACTGTTTTTGATTGAGTGGTCAGACATGTCTTTTACATAGTTGTTACTAATGTATGTATTCTGATTTTTTAGCTCACATTTCACATATATATTTCTATATGATAATGTAATTCACATAATTGCCGTTGTCCAAATGTCTGTGGTTTACTTTGATTCTCATTATTGACCATTTGGATTCTTCCTTATATTTTACAATCATGACTAAATTATAAACATTTATACTGATTTTCTTTTTTATTATTTCTCAGGATATTTCTAGAATAGAATTATTGGATCAAGGTTTTATAAGCTTTTGTTACATCCTGCTTGCTTTCCAGAAGAATTGAACCCATGTATAATGACATCAGCAATGGATTCTTAAATTTCTCTTCCCTACAACCCTACTTTAAGTTGAACCATATGAAATTTCCCTTTTTGTAGGTTAGAAACATTTGATTTTCAACAATTCCATATGGTTCAAGCTATCACTTTAAAATTTGTTTTGGTTTTTCAAATTTAGTAAATATATAGTAGTACTTCAAAGTGAATATAATTTATGTTTCTTTCATTATCAGTGAAACAAAACTTTTTCCATGGATTGATATATTAGCTGCATCTTCAATAGATAACTTAGTTCATATTTTTAGGCTACTTTTTCATTGGAATCTAGATATTGAGCTTTAAATTCTATATCAGTTCTTCCTGTCTGATAGCGACCTTTTAGCAGTATTATTTATCTGACGTATTTTCCTTCTCTTCCTTTAATCTTTATTTTTTTAACTCTTGTAAGATTTTTGGGACTTTTTTTTTTAGCTTTTAAAGATTACCCACTCAAGAGGGTGATAATTTTGGCTTTTCCTGTTAATTTAATGAAAATGTATTACTGAAAAGTGTGGCTATATTTGCCAGAGGAACCATTAAAGTGTTTCTGAACCAGGGATAGCTGATTTACTAAATTTTAACCTGATTAATCCTTTGAGTTTTATTTTGAGTAGTCTGTCTTTTAAATCAACAGTGTTCAATTCCTCTAAGTAACCATACCATTAGAACTCTAGTACTGAGAATACCAATGTTTAAAAAAAAAACTTGTGTCACAGGAAGTTTGCTTATCATAAACTAGCAAAAAGAAAAAGGGACCTTTTAATTATTTCTTTACTTGGGATTACTTGTCTAATATTTTTTGAGAAATACCACCTTATTTTGCCAACTAAGTGTGATGTTATTAAAGAAGGTTTTCAGCTATTTAGTTTTGCTTTTATTTTTTAGTATTGTCACAGTGTGCTCACTGACTTTGAGAAAAGGAATCTTTCAGTATAGATACATCTTAGACAATCAGTAGAGATTTAAGCACCTTCTAAGTGTAGAGGCCATTTGAATACCTGAATGCCAGCTTTATATTGTAAATTTATCCCGGAAAGTTTGAGTCAAGTTTAAATGTATACTAGCTTTTTTCGTGTAGAAGAGAGTCCCTCTCACTCTTTATAAAAGAAACCTGGATGTGAATCTTTTTTTTTTAATGTTATTTTATTTTTTTTATTAATTTTTATTGGAGTATAGTTGCTTTACAATATTGTGTTAGTTTTTTGGATTTCCTTCCCATTTATGTCACCACAGAGCATTGAGTAGAGTTCCCTGTGCTATACAGTAGGTTCTCATTATCTATTTTATACATAGTATCAATAGTATATATATATGTCAATCCCAATCTTCCAATTTATCCCACCCACCCCCAGATGTGAATCTTTTTGTTTAAGAAAAAGTCTTATTGATTTGGGGTTGCTTGAGGAGCTTAGTGTGTTACACAAATTGCTATTTAAGCTTTGTTCTAATATTCTTCAGGTTTCCCCTAAAGTGATGTGTTGCTCTGAATAAACTCAGTCATATATACTGCTGGTGGAAACATAATTTGATATGACCTTTCTGAGGTACAATTCAGTGATTATAAGTTAAACTTACAGTTCAGTTTGCTTACTTACTACTTTTTTAAATTCTATATAGGGAAGATGGCTTTATGCTTTATTGGCTTGTCTTGAAAAACCTTTATTACCGGAGGCTCATTCACTGATTCGGCAGCTTGCAAGAAGGTGCTCTGAAGTGAGGCTTTTAGTGGTAAGTTCAAACTTAATATTTCAAATCAGAAGCGCTCACCAATTTATGTGGTGGTAAAGAACGATTTCAATGAAACAGGAAAACATGGAATATTTGATTAGTCAGGATTAGATTTAGTCACATCATAGAAGAGTCCAAAATAACAGTAGCTTAAATAAAACGTAAGTGCTTTTCTCAGACAAAGGGAGTCTGAAGGTAGGCAGATTAGATCTAAGATGGCAGCGACCCAGGCCTTTGAGTTCTGCCACATGTGGCTTCCATCCTCAAGCTCACCTCATAATCCAGGATGGCTGCTGGAGCTTCAGACATTATATTTCACTATAGGAAGCTGGAAAGAAGGGAAGAAGGTCATCCCCTCTAAAGAGCCTTCCCAGAGGTTCTACAAGCACATCTGGCCAAAATAGCTCATTGGCCAGAATTTAGTCACATCATAAGGAACTATGGGAAATGTTTACTTTAGTTGGGTGACAGTGTGTCCAGCTAAAAATGAGGTTCATTTGCTAAATAATAAGGGGAGTCAAGAAGCCGGAGTGGTCAACTAACAGTCTCTGGCATAATAATTGTTTTGAATTTCTCCAATCAGACCCTTCCTCTAACTCATACCTGCAGCATTACAGTATAAATTAATTTGATGCCAGACTAAGTCCACTTCTGATTTTTTTTTTATTCCTCTTTTCTCCTCCACAAAATGTATACTTGTTCTTCATTGACTACTCCAAAATATTTTCATTAAATATCCACGATATGGCACAAACTAACTTATATGGCCTGTACTCTGAGCAAAATGTACTTGTTACTCATTAAATATTCCCTAAGCTATGTTCCTAGACTTTATTCCCTCTCCAGAAGTGCCTTTTCACCCTCTTCTAATCTGCATCTATATACCATTTACTTTTCACAGTCTGGCTCGTATCCTATCACTTTCTGTGATACTTTCCCTAAATCTCACGATTAAAAAGAATCTCTTCAATCCTCTATTTTTCCAGTATGCTTTGTATCTTTTTTATGACACTTAACACATTTTTCCTTTAATTAAAGCTGATATGGATATTTCCTCTTCTGTGCTATCATCAGGAAGTATGTTTTATTCATATTGTTAAGTTCTTGGCACATAAAGGAATTGAATATGCTGACATCATTGAAGTGTGTCCCAAGTTTGAATAATGTATGACATGTCTGTTATAACATTACTCAGTGAGTTATTGTGACTGTTCCTTGAAATGTATAAAAATAAATTTCATACTCTGTAAGACTACCTTCCATGTGTCTTAGGTCTGTCATTTTAACAGATATTTAAAGTGAACTTTAAATGTATAGTTCAGGAAATACTTCCATCGTAATTGAGAATTCTGATCTGGAATATTTTCTTTAAAATATTTTTATATAATTTTTTTCCCTTATTGCCCAGTTAGGACACAGGGTTTTTTTGCTCCTGTACTTGGAACCAGGAAGAAGATCTCTCCCAAGTTATCCTCCTTAGAGCCCTCAACTCTTATTTCTTTTCAGGACCTATTCAGGACCTTTCTTTAAAAGATGATCTTAGATGTTTTCCAAGGAATCATTAACTCTACAGTTTCTCCTTTTTCTTTGACATTTTCTATTTCCCTGTGATTATTACTGTCCTCTAATAAAATGCTCATGTTTTCCATCTTGAAAAGAAACTTGTTTCAAAAATATTAAGGGATAACAGACTACATTTTAAACTTTTTCTTTTTTCTTTTTTTTTTTTTAGGACAGCAAAGATGATGAGAGGGTTCCTGCTTTGAATTTGTTAATCTGCTTGGTCAGCAGGTAAGTAATCCTTGGCTTCTTGCTTTATGATAGCATTATTAATGGTGGTAGAGAGTATTGTTTCCATTTTACAATGAGGAAGTTGAGGTATAAGGAAACAATATTGTGTTATCACAATTCCCTTTATTTCTAGTTTTTTTCTATAAATAATGCTGCATTGAAGATCCTTGTACACACAGCTCTGTATTTTCCAAAGGGTAAATTCCTAGAAATAAGTTAAAGGGCTTGCATGTATTTCTTCTTTCTTTTTTTAAAATTTATATTTATTTATTTATTTTTGGCTGTGTTGGGTCTTCATTGCTGCGCGAGGGCTTTCTCTAGTTGCAGCAAGCGGGGGCTACTCTTCGTTGTGGAGCATGGGCTCTCGGCACACGGGCTTCAGTAGTTGTGGCACACGGGCTCAGTTGCTGTCACTTGCGGGCTCTAGATCGCAGGCTCAGTAGTTGTGGCGCACGGGCTTAGTTGCTCCGCCACATGTGGGATCCTCCAAGACCAGAGCTCGAACCCGTGTGCCCTGCATTGGCAGGCGGATTCTTAACCACTGTGCCACCAGGGAAGTCCCAAGGGCTTGCATGTACTTCTAAAACCGATATATTTATTGCCAGTTTGCCTTCCAGAAAGATCATACCACTCTGTTCCCACTAAAGTGTCAATGAGAGTGCCCGTCTCCTATCCAGCACTGGGCGTTTTCAGTTGATATAAATATTTCCATTCTGATAATAAAAAGATACAAATTATTTTTATTTACTTTTGTATGATTATCAGTAAGGGTAGAATATGTTTTATTTTATTGCAGTTTTTTTTAATTGCTACTGTCCTTTGTTCATTTTCAGTCAGGTCATGTTTTTATTTAGTATACATTTGATTTTATTTCTTACATTAAAATTTCACCTGGAATTTATTTGAAAATGTCTTCATATTCTAAATTCTTGTGTGTGTGTGTATATATATACACACACACATATTTATTTTAGGTCTCTTTCTGGACTTGATATTTTTGTTCATTGGTCAGTGTTTTTATTCCAATGCCAATAACTTTTCAAAGTTTTATAGTATTTTTAATATTGGGAGGGTAAGTAATCCTGTGTTCATTTTTCCCTCCCCCAGACAAGATACTTTTTTAGAGTGTACACACATTCAGCATGTAATTTCTTGATCTACAGTAATTATGCTAATGATGATAAATAACACCTACTTGGCAATTTGTGCCAGGCATTTTTCTTAGTGCTTCAAAATAGGAACTCATTTAATCCTTAGAAGGTAGGTACTATTATCAGTTTACAGATGAGGAAACCATGGCAGAGGGAGGTTAAATTACTTTCTTACCATCACAGAACTAGTAAATGGCAGAGCTAAGATCCAAACTCCAGAACTAAGCCCTTAACTATGCTGATCACAAACAAAATTAATACCTACCTCATCTTTTGGTAGTAAGGATTAAATGAGAGGATACAGTGTTGCCCTAGGCGCAAATATACTGTATCTCTAATCCTTAAAACAACTCAGGGTTTTTTTTCCTTTACAGATGAGGACACCAGTTCATAAGATTAAGTATCAATAATTGATGGTTCAGTAAGCTAGTACTTAATGGAACCAGAAACTTAAATATATCATCTGACTGATATTTTATAATATTATGCAATTATGAGAGAAGAAATGTCCAAGTGTATTGGGTCATGATTTTTTTTTTTCCCCTCAGAAAGTTAGGTAAAAATGGAAAAAAGTTCTAGGACAGAAAAGTTCTAGGACAAAGTTCTAGGACAGTTCTATAGACTTCACTTAGGAAAACTTATAGAAGGTTATAGCAAGCTTGGAAAAAAGATAACATAGGCCTTGACTCTTTGCAGTAACAGCTTCAATGTAAATATCTGTCATTGTTATGACAGAAAACCCAAGAGGGTTTTTTATTGTTGGTTTTGTTTGTTTGGGTATCTTTAAGGCAAGAACTGCTAATTCATAGAAATACCTCGTTAGATGAGTGGGATCCCATTCAAAAAGGATCCAGTAACTGTTAGCTGCCTTAATTGTTTTACCAATGGTAATTATTTTTTTAAGCTTCTTATTATGGAGTTGTTTAAACCATAAAAATATTGTAGAATAAATCCATAACCCAGTTTCAACTGTTTTGTTATTGTATTTTAAACAAATCTCGGACATATCATTTCTCCTGTTTTAGTGTATCTAACTGATAAGGGCTTTTAAAACACATGACTGTAGTATTTGTATCACAAATTTATTAAATAACTAATAAATTTAATAATAACTCCATAGTATCATCTGATGTCCAGTCCATGTTTCATGTTCCCTAATTATCCCAAGAATGTCTTTTTACATTTGAATTGTTCAAATCAGGATCCAAGTGCGATGCACTCATTACGTTTGTCTAATATGTCTCTTAAGTATCCCCATCAACCTCTTGGGTTTTTCTTGCCATTTTTTGTTGAATAAACCGGGTCCTTTGACTTGTAAAATTTCCCACATTTTGGTTTTGACCTAACTTCATGATGGTATTTAATGGTTCATCTATCCTCCATATTTTCTGTAAACTGGTAGGTAGGTCTAGAGGCTTGATTATATGTCATGTGTATGTTTGTTTGACAAGACTCTATGTGTGCTATTGTGTCACATCAGGAAGCATATAATGTCTAGTTGTCCCACTTTTAGTGGTGATAAAGTTGACCATTGCATTCAGGTAAAGGGATATTGCAGTCATTATTCTTTTTTTTTTTTTTTTTAATTTATTTATTCATGGCTGTGTTGGGTCTTCATTTCTGTGCGAGGGCTTTCTCTAGTTGCGGCAAGTGTGGGCCACTCTTCATCGCGGTGTGCAGGCCTCTCACTATCGTGGCCTCTCTTGTTGCAGAGCACAGGCTCCAGACGCGCAGGCTCAGCAATTGTGACTCACGGGCCTAGTTGCTCCGCGGCATGTGGGATCTTCCCAGACCAGGGCTCAAACCCGTGTCCCCCTGCATTGGCAGGCAGATTCTCAACCACTGCGCCACCAGGGAAGCCCCCATTATTCTTTTTGATGCTCAAGTTGTTCCATCTTTGGACATTGGGAGCCCCTCAGATCAATTCCTATGCTTTTTGTTATATACCCTTAGTGGTCTTTTTTATTTTACGGCTTTCTTCCTTTCTACGTTCTTTCTTCCTTTCTCTTTCTGAGCCAAGATGACTCAGATGTATCTTGGACACTTGGCTCCAGATCTGGAATCAATCTTTTCTCCTGGGAGTGCTGGTTCCTGTTTTAAAGTAGAAAATGGTGTCTGGAGTCCACAATTTGGACATTAGGAAAGCTAGTTTTTATTAGTTTGGTCATTGCATTTAGACTTTTTCACTGAACAGAGCTAGGAAGTTATGTAGTTTTTAGAAAGAGAAAAATTAAATCATGAGTTCAAATTAATTTTCAGTTCTAAGTTAAGACTACTTGATTTTTCTTTAATGTTTTATTTCTGTTCTTCTATGCACAAAATTCTGGTTTCTAATAATATTAACATAATTTTTGGCTTTATCCTGTAATATTCACATAATAGTTTCAGAATAACAATACTAACAATATTACTGATAATAAAACTATTGAAATCAGTTTAAGAATTCTTTTTTTTTTTGGAGTATAGTTGCTTTACAATGTTGTGTTAGTTTCTATTGTACAGCAAAGTGAATCAGCTATATATATATATATATATATATATATATATATATATATATATATATATATATATATATATATATATATATATATCTCCCCTCTTTTTGGATTTCCTTTCCATTTAGGTCACCACAGAGCACTGAGTAGAGTTCCCTGTGCTATCCAGTAGGTTCTCATTAGTTATCTATTTTATACATAGTATCAACAGTGTATATATATCAATGGCAATCTCCCAATTCATCTCACCCCCCTTTCCCCCTTGGTATCCATATGTTTGTTCTCTATGTCTGTGTCTCTATTTCTGCTTTGTAAATAAGATCATCTATACCAGTTTTTTCAGATTCCGCATATATGCATCAATATACGATATTTGTTTTTCTGACTTTGTACATTTAAAAAATTCTTTGCAGTTCTCTTTGTCACTGGTATATCTCACTAGGGATATCAGAACATCATGTTTAAGATCACTTGAAATTATTCTCCTCTGTGTGGTTATGCCACCAACCTAGTATAGGAGAAAGTTCATTTGGTGATTTTCTGTTTTTATTTAATCTTGTTTTATAATTTCATAAAATAGTTACATTGTTCCAAAGTTAAAATTATAATTCAAGGTACATTTTGGAGCATTTTAGAATCCACCTTTATCCTCTGTAGCGTCTTTTCTCCCTTTTGTAGTTACCCATTTTATTGTTAATTTTTGATTTATCCTTCCATTCACTGTTCTTTTAAAAAATATAAGCAAATATATATAAATATATCTGCATTCCTGCAGATGCCTACAAAACATAACATACTAAGCATTCCATTCTGTACCTTGTTTTTTCACTTAATAGATCCTGGAAATCACATGGTAGCAGTGCAGATATTTTCCTCTTTTTTTTTTTTTTTTAATAAAAGCCTCATAGTCTTCCACTGTGTAGATATATCGTAGTTCATTCAGTCAGTCCATTTATTGATGGATATTTGGGTTGTTTGTGGTCTTTTGCTATTACAAGTAGTGCTGCAATTAATTTTTTAAGTATACATTAAATTTTTTTAAATTGGAGTATAGTTGATTTACAATGTTGTGTTAGTTTCTAGTGTACAACAGCATGATTCAGTTATCCATATATATATTCTTTTTCAGATTTTTTTCCCCTATAGTTTATTACAGGATATTGAATATAGTTCACAGTGCTATACAGTAGGACCTTGTTTATCTATTTTGTATATAGTAGTTGGTATCTGCTAATCCCAAACTCCTAGTTTATTCTCCCCCGCCTTTCCCCTTTGGTTGCTATGTTTGTTTTCTATGTTTGTGAGTCTGTTTCTGTTTTGTAAACAAGTTCATTTGTATCATTTTTTTATTTTTATTTTTTTAATAAATCTATTTATTTATTTATTATTTTTGGCTGCATTGGGTCTTCGTTGCTGTGCGCGGGCTTTTCTCTAGTTGCGGCGAGTGGGGGCTACTCTTCATTGCGGTGCGCAGGCTTCTCATTGCGGTGGCTTCTCTTGTTGCAGAGCATGGGCTCTAGGTGCGCAGGCTTCAGTAGTTGTGGCTCGCCGGCTCTAGAGCACAGGCTCAGTAGTTGTGGCATATGGGCTTAGTTGCTCTGCGGCATGTGGGATCTTCCCAGACCAGGGCTCAAACCCAATGTCCTCTGCATTGGCAGGTGGATTCTTAACCACTGCGCCACCAGGGAAGCCCTGCATCATTTTTTAGATTCCACATATAAGTGATGTCATATGGTATTTGTCTTTCTCTGTCTGACTTCACCTAGTATGATGATCTCTAGGTACATCCATGCTGCTGCGAATGGCAATATTTCATTCTTTTTTAAGGCTAATATTCCATTTGTGTGTGTGTGTGTGTTCACAACATCTTTTTTATCCATTCATCTGTTGATGGACATTTAGGTTGCTTCCATGTCTTGGTTATTGTAAATAGTGCTGCTATGAACATTGGGGTATGTGTATCTTTTCAAATTAGAGTTTTCTCTGGATATGTGCCCAGGAGCAGGATTGCTAGACATATGGTAACTCTATTTTTAGTTTTTTAAGAAACCTCCATACTGTTTTCCATAGTGGCTGCACCAATTTACATTCCCACCAACAATGAAGGAGGGTTCCCTTTTCTCCACACCCTCTCCAGCATTTGTTATTTGTAGACTATTTGATGATGGCTGTTCTTATCGGTGTGAGGTGATTGATACCACATTGTAGTTTTGATTTGCATTTCTCTAATAATTAACAGTGTTGAGCATCTTTTCATGTGTCTTTTGGCCATCTGTATGTCTTCTTTGGAGAAATGTCTATATAGGTTTTCTGCTCATTTTTTGATTGGGTTGTTTGTTTTTTTGTTATTGACTTGTATGAGCTGTTCATATGTTTTGGAAATTAAACCCGTGTTGGTCGTATCATTTGCAAATATTTTCTCCCAGTCCATAGGTTTTTTGTTTTGCTTATCATTTCCTTTGCTGTGTAAATTCTTTTTTCACCAGGTATTTTGACCAACGTGACTTAGCTGATGAGCCATCCTGATAATAGCTGATCTCTCAGGGATAGAAGATATTTGTAATGAAGACAGCCTGAGTCTGAGGAAGTGCAATGCCAGTTCAAGTACAGATTGCATCACATCTTCAACACTATGTGAAGCGTCTTCATCTTAACCTGTGCAACTCAAGTTGATATTCAGAAGATAGATTGTGTTGGTATGAGTATCTGAGGTATCTTTGAAAGATGTTACGCAGTTTTTGCTGAACAATTTAAATAGTTTTCTGTAATCACATGCTTTTAAAACAAACTGAATGATTTATTGGTGAAGCATCCTGCACAGAAACTGTATGACGAAATTGTACAGAGGTTGTTGGTGCTGTTTCATTGTTTATTTACATATACACATATAAAATTCTATTGAAAATGTGTTTTGGTTACTAAATTTTGTTTGACTATTTAACAAAACAAAAGACAATGGATAAATGTCCTTAGTATTAGAATTAAGATAATCTAGATTATATGGCACGTGTATTCATAGTCAGCAACAAAATTAGTCTAACATTTTCCCTTTAAGCTCTATACTTTTATTTTTGAATGCTTTCTTTCTTTTTTTTTTTTTTATAAATTTATTTGTTTATTTTTGGCTGCGTTGGGTCTTCGTTGCCGCGCGTGGGCTTTCTCTAGTTGCGGCGAGTGGGGGCTACTCTTCATTGCGGTGCGCAGGCTTCTCATTGCAGTGGCTTCTTTTGTTGTGGAGCGTGGGCTCTAGGCGCAGAGGCTTCAATAGTTGTGGCTCACGGACTCTAGAGTGCAGGCTCAGTAGTTGTGGCACACGGGCTTAGTTGCTCCGCGGTATGTGGGATCTTCCTGGACCAGGGCTTGAACCCGTGTCCCCTGCATAGGCAGGCGGATTCTTAACCTCTGCACCACCAGGGAAGCCCCTAAATGTTTTCTTGTATAAACAAAACGTTTTCTTTACAAGTAATTTTCAGTAGTACCCTAAAAGGTCGACTGTTTTAATTTTCCTGTCACATCTTTTATTCATATCACTTACAATTTATCTCTTTCTTTTTTTTTTTTTTTTTTTTTTTTTTTGGCTGTGTTGGGTTTTCATTGTTGCGTGCAGGCTTTCTCTAGTTGCGGCGAGCGGGGGCTACTCTTCGCTGCGGTGCCTGGGCTTCTCATTGCAATGGCTTCTCGTTGCGGAGCATGGGCTCTAGGTGCATGGCTTCAGTAGTTGCAGCACGCAGGCTCAGTAGTTGAGGCACGTGGGCCCTAGAGCACACAGGCTTCAGTAGTTGAGGCATGTGGGCTCAGTAGTTGCAGCGTGCGGGCTGTAGGGTGCGCGTGCTTCAGTAGTTGTGGACCACGGGCTCTAGAGCACAGGCTCAGTAGTTGTGGCGCAGGGGCTTAGTTGCTCCGCGGTATGTGGGATCTTCCCGGATCAGAGATTGAACCCGTGTCCCCTGCATTGACAAGTGGATTCCTAACCACTGCACCACCAGGGAAGTCCCAGTTTACCTATTTCTATATCAGGTAGGAATGTTTCCTACTTTAAGCAACAGAAGATCCAAGTAGCAATGATTTTTCAAATAGGGATTTATTTTTCTCTCATAACAGGAAGTCTAGAGGAGCTGGCGTTGGCTCAGTGACTCCATGATACCAAGGTCTCTGAGAGTCTTTTAGCTTTTCCCTCATGGTAAGATGGCCACCGCAGTGCAGAGCAATGTGTCTGTATTCAAGACAGGAAAAGGGGGGAAGGAGGCAGAGCCTTCCACATCTGTTCCTTTTCTCATGAAAGCAAAACCTTCTCCAGATATCCACAGTGGATTTGTGTTCACCTGTTGGCCATGAGTGTATAAAATTATTACCTCTAGCCCCAAGAAAAGTGGGGAAATGAAATTGTAAGCTTTTCCGGTCTTTCTAATGGGAGATGGAAAAGGAAAAGGGGATCGGGAATAACTGTTGATCAGGCAACCAATAGTTTTTCCGCTACTTATGAAAGAAACAGATGTAATTTTATATTTGAATCTTTTCTACTATTATGTCTTCAAAAAGCTGATTTTTAAATGGTAGCCTAGTAGTCTAAGTTGTATTTTACCATAATTTAAACATTCTCTCATTGTTGGATATCTAATCTGTTTTCAGTGTTAATTCAATATAGAAAATGCTACCGTGAATACCTGTACGTACATAACTCTTTCCTTACTTTGACCGTAAGTTCCCAGGAGTTGGGTTGCAAGTCATGAGTCTATCAGTTAATATTGCATTTGAAACTTGACTTAAGTGAGGTTTTAAAAATTAGGGATTTATTTTTGTTTCTCATAAACTGATTCTGGTTTGAGAAATTCAGGGCTGGGACAGCAGCTGTCCAATATCTTAAATATCCTAGGCTGCATCCAGATTTCTCCTTCGTCAATGTTAGTGTATAGCTTTCATCTTTTTAGTCATGATCTGGTTGCTTTATCTCTTACTTCGAATCTACATTCCAGGGAGGATAAAAAGGTACCACCACTTCTTGTTGTCATGTCAGGGGAGAAAAGTGTTACAAGAAACCCTCAACTTATATTTCATTTACCAGAGTTATGACATTTTCTACTTATAAAGAAAGCTGGAAAACGTAATTTTTTAGGTGAGCACTCCTACCAAAGATGGTTCTGTTAGAACAGGGGAGAGGGGCTATTGGGTAGGCAGCCAGCTGTGTCTACCATAAAGAGTTTAGATTTCCAACCAATACCGCAAGTAGCCTTGTTATAGCCTCATATTCTTTGCTGATTTGATCTTTAGGGGGTGGGGCTAGGGACTGATTTAATAAAGGTAAAGTGTCAATTTATTGTTTTAACTTTTGTATAACTCTTTCATAGCTAGCGGGTGAGCATGTGGTTATGTTCACTACTCACACAGAAGAATTAACTTTCCTGAGGACTAGAAACATAAAAAAGAAGGCAGTTTTGCATGTACAGAAGACAAGTGGTATAAGAAATTATTTGAATGCAGTTACATCTCTATTTTCCAGCAAGCTGTAGGATCTCTACTATTTAACTGAGAACTTATTTTTCTAGTAACTCAACTTGGCATAAGGATATTTTTCAGGAATGTAGAAACAAATAAAAAATATTATAAACCACTAATGTAATTGTAAATATGCAGACTACCAATATATCAGTAGCTTTAGGGTTTATCGAGCCTTTCACAATTAAAAGTGTCTTCTGATTTTAATGAGAAATTGAAGAGGAAAATCTTTCCAACTGTTATCACAGGTAGAAAGCTTTAAGTCCATTGAGAAATTACACATTTTAAATACAGAATTTAGAGGTAGTTATTTTGAAAATAATAGCTACCAAATGGTAGTTTAATCAGGTCTGTGCGAGCATGGACCAAATAAATTAGATTGCTCCTGTATTTGTTTTCACGTAAAAGATTCATTACTTCTTTTGGGCAGGAGGCCATTATGCATTTATTAACTTGCAGTAATACTTTTATTAAAGTTGTATTCATTTCTCCTTTTTAAAATAAGATTATTTCATCTGTGTCTCTTAGCAGAATAAGCCAGTTAGAGGCCAAATTAGATGAAAAGTGGTTCAGGTTATCAGCTTTGCCACCTGGGGACAAGGATATAAAAACGTGTTAGAAATTATTGAGAAAGATCAAGTTGACCTGTGTCCATTTTAAGATTATATTTTGTTATACATATTACCAAATTCCTACCAGATTTTTAAAAATAATGTTTCCTAAATAATATGCCTTAGAATATTGATTTATGTGAACTTTAGTGTTTCTTGAAAAAAATGGTACTTTAATCAAATACTAAACAAAATTAAGCTGATTATTGATTTTTCAGAACTTGTAACATGCCATTCATGTGCATTAAATAAAGTTGACAAAAGAGGATGAATAAAATGTATCTGATCACAGTACTCATTTTTCAAAGAGCGCTTTGAAAAACTTTAGCAGGTTCTATCCAGTTTCTTTCTTAACTCTGATGACCCCAAAATTTGTGCCAATCCCAGTTTCTGTAATCAGTTTGGTGCTTACCCAGGGCTGAGTTGAACTCCCATCCTACAGCTATATTCTAGTAAGACTCGGAAACAATTCACCATGTAACCTTGGCTGTAGGATTTTGTTTCCCTTTAGTCATTGTATGTTGGGTTCTGCTGTGGACTGAATATTTGTGTTCCCCCAAAATGCATATATTCACCTAACCCTCAAGGTGATAGTATTAGGAGGCAGAGCCTTTGGGAAGTGATTATTCGGTCATAAGGGCAGAGCCCTCCTGCCTTTGTAGAAGAGACTTCAGAGGGTTAGCTAGTTCCGTTCTGCGAAGTGAGGACACAGTCAAAAGACATCTGTCTGTGAACCAAGAAGCAGGCCCTCACCAGACACCAAATCTACAGGCGCCTTGATCTTGGACTTCCCAGCCTCCAGAACCGTGAGAAATACATTTGTGTTTCATAAACTGACCAATCTGTGGTATTCTGTTATAGCAGCCCAAATGGACCAAGGCAGGTTCTGATGACATCTCCAGGCTTAAATTCCCTTAATGAGGTTTGACTGGTAGGCACAAGGGATTGAACTATGTCATTATGGTTAGCATAGGCCACTGACTAAATAGTTTATAAATGCTGTCCTCATAGTTTGTCATTCGTACAGTGTAGTTTTTACTTTTGAAACATACATCTGCTCTTCAACACAAGTTTACTGTTCACTTAGGGCTGTTGATGACTATAATTAAGATATAAGGTTGTACAAAAGGATACCCAAATAAAAATATCTTTATTATGGGATTACTTTAAAATAATCTAATGCACAATTTACTTGTAACTTTCAAGTCTTTTTGATATGCTCACAATCGTGTGTATTTATATTCATAATGTATATATATATTTTATATATTTATATATATTTATATATATATTTATAGATATAGATATAGATATAGATATATATGTACTTTGGCCTCACTGCAGCATGTGGGACCTTAGTTCCTCAATCCAGGATCGAACCCGTGCCCCCTGCATTGGGAGCACGGAATCTTAACCACTGGACCACCAGGGAAGTCCCCATAATGTATATTTTATATATTGCATGTGCAGTATCCTGTAACAAACTGTTTTCTCTTAATACCAATTAACATCATTCCATGTAAGCAAATACATGTAGATCTCTTTCATCCTTTTTACTGGCTGCACAGTATTTCCTTGCATGCCAGTACAAATCAAGTGCCATCAGTGAACACAACCAAGTAGTGCAAATCCTTATACAATGGACATTTAGGTTGTTTACACTTCTTGGCTCTTGTTAATAATGCTGCAGTGGACATGGGAGTGCAAATAACCCTTCAAGATCCTGATTTCAATTCTTTTGAATACTCTCAAGTGGGATTGCTGGGTCATATGGTAGTTCTAGTTTTAAATTTTTGTGGAATCTTTATACTCTTTTTCCCTAGTGGCTATATCATTTTACATTCCCACTGAGAATGCACAAGGGTTCCAATTTCTTCACATCCTTGCCAACATTTATTTTCTGGTTTTGGGGTTTTTTGTTTGTTTGTTTTTTAATGGCTATCCTAATGGGTGTGGGGTGGTAACTAATGGTGGTTTTGATTTGCATTTCCCTCATTAGTTATGATACTGAGCATCTTTTCATATACCTGTTGGCCATTTGTATGTATTCTTCGGAGAAGTGTCTATTTCAGTGCTTCGTTCATTTTTTAATTGGGTTATTTGGGGTTTTTGCTAGAGTTTTAGTTCCTTGTGTACTTTAGGTATTAACCCCTTACCAGATACATGGTTTGCAACTATTTTCCCCATTCCATAGGCTACCTTTACACTCTGTTGTTTCCTTTGCTATGCAGCTTTTTAGTTTGACATAGTCCCACTTGTCTATTATTTTTGCTTTTGTTGCCTGTGCTTTTGGTGTCAAATCCAAGAAATCATTGCTAAGACCAATATTATAAAGCTTTTCTCCTATTTTCTTCTTGGAGTTTTAAAGTTTCAGGTCTTAAGTCTTAAACGCACTTATACGTTGATTTTTGTGTATGGTCGAAGGGTCCAGTTCTATTCTTTTGCATGTGGATATTCAGTTTTCCCAGTACCATTTGTTGAAGATATGTTATTTTTTTCTACTATTTTCCTTTATGATTTTCTGCATGTCTTGAAAAGGCGTTCTCTACTACAAGATCATAAAACTAACCTCATATTTTCTGTAGCCCTTTGTGGTTTTACTGTTTTAAATGTAAACCTTTAAATGTCTTCCCCTCCCCCTACAGAAAAAAAGGAAATTCAATATTCCCATACTGTTTTTTGTATAACCTAACTAACTTTCCCCTCGTCTCTACTAAGAGAGACTTCTTTTTGGCTACAAGTAACAAAATACACAACCAAAACGTAGATTGAACAATATAAGGAATTTATTATCTCACATAACAAAAAGTCCAGAGGTGAAGCAATTCCAGGATTGGTTAATTCAGAAGCACAATTCAGGTACTTTTCTATCTGTGTACCCTGCTTTCCTCAGTATGATAGCTTTCATCTCCATGCTTGTCCTTTCATGGTCATCAGATGGGAGAGGAGGTGAGAGATGATACACTAGATGAGCACTGACCCCAACCCACTGAGAAGATATGGTCCCATGAATGTTGGTGTGACTAATCCAATCATCCACCCCTATGCCCTTGGGGAAGACTAAATAAGGGGAAAAAAGATAAAGATGTTAGAATCTTCACCAGCACTTCCACACATGGAGAGAGAAATTGAAAGTCAAGACTGTAACAGGAGTAAGTATAAAAATTCCTTCCTCAAATACCTAATATTCTTTGGCCCTGGAGTCACTGAATTCACATCTATATCTCACTTTATCTAGATCTATATTTCACTTCATTACATTAATGGAGCTCTCAAGAACTGAATTCTATTAAAGTGAAATAAAGTTTTTAAGCAATTTAGGCAGTTAAATATGATATATATACCATACACACACAACACACACACAATGTATATAATGAAATCCTTATACAAGCATAAAGATTCTTAATAGAAATAAATTATAAGCAATAAAATAATAATTAAGTTTAAATTTTAGTGTACTATTTGCTTTTTTTAAATAACTAAAACAAATTCATAAAACAAAACCAAAATTTGTTCATTCTTACCGAAAAGATTCTGATTGGTACATACTTTCTTTATGCTAATTTACCAAACCCTGAGTTTTGTTTCTTCATCTCTGGTTAAATACATATCACTCTAAGCAAATAACAATGTTTAAATAAGGGTCCTGCATTGGTGTTTACTTATTTGAAATTAAGTTTTCATTCTGAATAGTTTCAGTAAAGTGTGTGTTACAGTAGAATGTTTCTTTACCTGCTTTAAGGTCTGTGTTAAATTGATAAAATACACCCTTACTCCTGCTTAAGAGTGCATCTTTCATTATATAAGTTAGCAAATAGCTTATATCAATACAAATGTCCAACAATGTAATTAAATCATTGCTACTTGAAATACTTTATACAGGAATAATTTATCTCTTTACACTATTGAAGCCTTGCATTTCAGTAGTTTCTATAGCTTCTGTATCATCACTTGAAATTTACCTAAAAAAGAAAACATGAAAAATCATTCTTTGATTTAAGGTACAAGGAAAACAGGCCTGAACATCAATTTCCTGCTTCATTTAGTAAGTAGTTTCAATCAAGAAACTTGCTACATCAAACAACTTTTCACACTCTTCACAATATTTGATAAAGTCAATTTCGTTTTTATGAGATGATTATCTGGTTTGTGAATGACTACCTTTGTTTCTCTGTGATTCCTACATTTTAGGTATTTCATTGCTAATTATTGTGAATAGAAAGGAAATACAGTGATGCTCAAAGCCATTTTATTCTTGGTTGGTAGCTCTGGTGGAAAGATCTTTGGAAAGGAGTTTAGCAATAAAAGACTAGTTGGCTTTATTTAGCTTTATATAATAGATATTTTCTAGAAAACTGTTTAAAAAAATTAAGGAAATTTGCTATCTTAAAAGAATACTGCAGAAAATTTTCCTTTAAGAGTTAAGAATCATTCCTTAAGTTGTCTTATAAATTTGGATTTCCTTAGCACGTTTTCTTAAATCACTGTCTACTGTGAATTAAAAAATCATTGACTGTGAATATAAGTATGCTACATATTACTACATTAAATGTTAAAATCTGATGAAAGTAAAATGAAGTGGTTTTAGCATTTTAAATGTTCTCTAAGTAACAAAAACAAGAAACAAACAAAAAAACACCAGACCTGAAAAATAATTGCTAAAAACATTTGTAAGAAATGTGGGGCTTCCCTGGTGGCGCAGTGGTTGAGAATCTGCCTGCCAAGGCAGGGGACACGGGTTCAAGCCCTGGTCTGGGAAGATCCCACATGCCGCGGAGCAACGAGGCCCGTGAGCCACAATTACTGAGCCTGCGCGTCTGGAGCCTGTGCTCCACAACAAGAGAGGCCGCGATAGTGAGAGGCCCGCGCACCGCGATGAAGAGTGGCCCCCGCTTGCCACAACTAGAGAAAGCCCTCACGCAGAAACGAAGACCCAACACAGCCATAAATAAATAAATAAAAAATTTAAAAAACAAACAAAACAAAAAAAAAAAACAAACAAAAAAAAAAAATGTGAATTCAACTTACAGGCAGGCATTGAAGATACTTCAGCTGTTACAATACTTTTTATCCCCAAGTTTGATAAGCCACCTCTGATTAAGCCACATGTAAATGCTAAGTACTAAAAAGAAAAAAAAGTGTAAAATATATTAAGGATTTACTAAGATAGTAAAGCTATTGATAAATATGATAGTTAAACCTTGATATTAATAAGTCATTGCTGTTTAAAAAAGGGTTGTGGAAGAATTTTTCAAATCATTGAAAATTCTGATTGTGACAAAAACAAGCTGGAAACAGGTTAGAATTAGTTCCAGAGGCAGCAGAGGTGGTTTGTGTCTACCTGCAGTGCTGCCTGAAGGGTTCTAAATAGACCCTCCTTGTGGAGTGATTTGGGCTTTCTGGCTGCTTTAACCTCCCATGGTTCTTTTTAATTTTGGCCACGCCATGTTGCTCGGCTTAAGGGATCACAGTTCCCGACCAGGGATTGAACCTGGGCCATAGCAGTGAAAGCCCCAAATCCTAACCACTAGACCACGAGGGAACTCCTGCTCCCATGGTTCTTGCCTGTTTTCTGAGCCTTCCCATCAGTTCTGTAAGCTAACTAATTATTATTCCATTCAATCAAAATTGGTTTCTGCTTTCTACAACCAAGAATCCTGACTTGTTCAAGACTTATAGCCTGCCAAAACAAAGACTTACCTAGTTTAAACTATCAAAGCGCCAGTGTTGAGAAACCCTGTCATATGGAAACAAGGAAGGGAAATGGGACTATGCCACAGCAGAGACAGCCAGGACAAAAATGAGAACCAAAAATCAAATAATCCAAGAAATTTTTTATTATCTACATTTTGCATGATATTCAACAACACTACTATGTATCTATGAATAATATAGAATATTATTTTATAATTAATATAAATAAATGGGTACTGATAAGTAATCAGATATGGAGTCATGAAATTGTAAGCTGGGAGAGAACCTAGAGATTCTTTATAATATAGGTATTATTATAATCAATTTTATTAATAAGGATACTAAGGTCCAGAGGGGTTATGTAACTTACCCAATGTCACAAACCTATAAGTTGTGGAGTTAGCTTAAAATCTAGATTTATTTGGTCCCAAGTCCATACTCTTTCCACTATACCAAACTGCCTTTGTGTTAGATAATTTAGGTATGGACAGATTTTACAGATAAACAGCGGCTTATACATACTGCCCAAGATATTTTATAAGTACCGCACACTAACCGATTGCGCCACTGGAGCTACGCTTGCCCAAGATATTTTAACCACTTCAAAGGAACCCTTACATTAAAACTTGTCAGCTTTTCTTTAATACATCTGGTCTATTTATTGATTCCTACCTGAGACTGAAGAAAAATACATGAAACCCAGAAACACAGATATACTTAACACAAAACATGTATTCTTAGGAACAAATGTTAATTATATTAAAAATAATTTTTTTAATTTACTGATGGAGATTGTAAATATGAACTCTGAGGCGAATAATTCTGCATAGCTAATACCAGGTTTTTTAAGCTTGAGTATCTTTTCTGATGTATCCATGCTATATTTGAGAATCTACCATTAATCTACATTTTTAATGGCATTTAAACTATAGTGTTTCTTTAATTGGTCATCATAAGCCTACTTAGGTACAGGTTAATCTAAGTTGTTTCAATATGATGAACACCTCCTATTTCATTGAAAAGTGTTTAAACAAAAGGAACAATTTAAAAACATATTTTGAATTCGAAAGTCTGTTATGATTGGCATTGTACTTTTCCCTATGGTTCTACTTTTTTCATAATAAAAAAACCCCAATCTTCTATTCCATTAAATACCTTTGATGCATGTTCTAAATACTGTTTTCCTGCAGACATTTGAGTAAGCAGGCGAAATTTGTTGTCCTGAAGTACGTAGATGCCCTGTTCCAAAAATAGAAAAACATCCAAAGTCAATGTAATCCGTACTCTTCCCTTCAAAACAATTTAAGAAATTTTTAAAGTTATTAAAGCTCTCCTTTCTATTGGTCAAATTTTCTTTATATGAAGAAGTTTTGTAATGTTCAAGCTGAAGAGTTCAGCATTTTATAACACTAATATTTATTGAATGCTTTAAGATACTGAAGATACAAAGATACCTAAGACAGTTCCTATCCTTAAAGAACACAGTCTAGTGCGAAAGAATCAGAAATACAAGTCCGGGTGAAATTAGCAGCTATATGTTATTAACTCATACCTAGAAAGCCAAAAATCATAGTCACTTCTTCCTATTAGCATTTCAGGTACTTCTAAGCTAAGGTTGATACTGTTATCTGAAAAAATGAATTCTATTGGTAGCTACAAGATACATTATTTTCATTTTTATACTTTATTAAAATGCCAAATATACTCCAAATATTTCCCTGAGTTTTATAAAATAAATCTATTTTATGTATGATTTTCCATGCAGCCTATTTTTATTTTAACAAAATATTTTAAGAATAAGAAATATGACAGCAACTAAACAGGCAACAGTTATTTAAGAGTTAAATATGCTCTATAAATTAGCCTTCAGACAAATGTGATATATTTGTGGTTCTGCATATTATCACCACTAAGTAATAATAATGAAATAATAAAACCTATATCATTCTGATATCTGCTACTTTTCAAAACTTAAAATTTAATTGAGGGAAAGGGACAGCTATAATTACTGATAATTGTCTCTTGGTCTTTATTCACTATACCCTATTAGAGAAAAAAGTAATGATGTATTAATAACATATAAGAGAAACATTCCAAAGTTGACGAGAAATTAAGTTTTACATAATAAGTAAATCACTAAAATACATTTATATTAAGTTAAAGGACTTAAAAAAGAGGCCTTAATTTATCTAAATACCTGATGATTTGTCCTTAGATTGTCGATTTGTTTCTTGAATACTGCAGTCCAAAAATCTTTACAGATGAACTTCATGATATCTAACTCGTCCTTGAACCTTGCAGTATCTTTTGTAAACCTAAAAAGATCAACTAGAAGTAACACAGTACTTTTCCTCCAAAGAAAGCAGGAGGGGCAGATTATTAACTAATTTCCAAATGTCACAACAGCACTGAACATTTACTGACAGTCATAAAGTGATAAGCACCAAGCAAAGTAGATCCCATCTCAATGGATTCACAGTCTGTTATATAATTTGGGGGCTAAAATTAGTCTAAAGGTGTATTAGTCTAACAGTACGCAGCAAGTTTAGGTACAGTTAGCACATTAAGAAAAAAAATCTGAGCATAATCATGGTATTGCTATATAAAATATAATCAGAGTTCAACTATTTCAGATAGTGAGAAAGGAATACTAAAAAAAATTGATCTATAAATTGAAAGATTATTACATGCATAAATAGAGACTCTAAGGTATGCATTTAAACAAAATTCCATTTAGGTTAAAGAACATATTAGATCTTAAGTAGGAAATGCAGTAAGATTTTAGATGGTTGTTTCAGCATACCAAAGTTTTCAGGAAAAAAGTCTAAAACATAGAAGATACATATTTTCTTCAAATATTAAAACATGAAAGTTGGGTAACTGAGTTAAAATAGCATCAGGCCTAAAAAGAGATTTCAATCTGTGAATTAAAGAACAGAGAATAAATAAAATTTGGGAATTAAAATTAAATTATCTCAAGTTTCATTCAGTCTTGAAATGGATCGTCTTTGTTCATAACCTACCTGGAAGAAAATTTTCAAATCCATACTGCTCACCTTTCTATCAATCCTTGTCCCACTCGAAACCCCATGTTTTCCAGCTTAGTTATACAGCGTCCATTTTCCTATTTAAAAAAATAATAGTTTTGAATAAATTTAGAATGCTAGAATGTAAACATTTATACTTTTTTCACTGAAACATTGTAAGAAAAAGTGAATTACAAGTCATACTTGAATTTTCTTAGTACTAGTCATTTTCATAAGGCAATAAGATAAACAGGGAACTGTTATTACTTTTCAGAAATGCCAAAGCCCCTTCCCAATTACTCTTCCCACCTTCCCTGGCTTTTTCCATTTTCAACTCTTCTTCTCTCCTCAGTCATAAAACTGAGGTCATGGTATCGCTTTTGACTTTTTTCTGTCAGTCATTCCCTTTGTGCTTTCACTAAGTTCTATTGTCCCTTGCTTCAGAATGTCTCTTAGAGTCATCCAAGCTTTCCATTTCTCAGTATGTCTTAGACCCCACCTTCCTATGTCTGGAATCATGCAATTGCTTCACTCTTCCTTTGACAATCTCATCCACTCTTAAGGCTTTAAATACCACCCCTATGTCGAAGACTCAAAATTCTCTGGATGAACTACAAAGCCCTATACAATCCAGACTCCTGTGCCTCTCTGGCCTCAACCTTCTACTCTTCTTCACTCACTCCATCCAGCTCCACTGATCTCCTTGCTGTTCTTAATCATGCCAGGCAGGCTCCAATCTCAGCACTCTTGCATAGGCAGCTCTTCCTCCAGATATTCACATGACCAACTCACTCGCTTTAAGTCTTCACTCACATGTCACCATCTCAATGAGGCTCATTTCAACCTTTTAAAAGTACAGTATCATTCCACTTCAGAAACTCTCTATCCTTGTAATTCTCAAATTGTGTCCCAAGACTAGCAACATCAGCATCACACGGGAACTTGTAAAAACTGCAAATTCTGTAATCCCACCCCCAATTTAGTGAATCAGAAACTGTAGGTGTGCGTCAGCGAGCTGTGTTTTAAGAACCACTCCTAAAGTGATTCTGATGCTCTGTCTCACTTCCCTGCTTGTCTCCAAGGAACTTCTTTCACCATTTAACCTAATGTACATTTTACTAATTTTGTATTGCTCATGTCCCTCCATCCCCACCCTCGCCCAGAATAGAGCTCCAAAAGGGCAAGAATTTTTATGTATTCTGAAGCCTTTGTCTCCCGCTAACACCACAGGCCTCATTATTTGCTGAACTTTCTTCTAAGGAACCATGTATGCTACTAATGGGGCTGACTATTAAACCTGTATTTCTAGTACAGACTTTAGTGGACACAGCCATCCAGAGGTCCCACAGGCCGCTCAAATTAGGCGTGTTCAAATGATATTATCTTAACATTCTCAGCCTGCTCTGCCTCCAAAATTCTTTAACTTCATCAATGGCACCACCATCTATCTAGTTACCACAACCAGAAAACTTCCATTTTCTTCACCTCCTTGCTCCCGACGCTCCACACACACTGCAGTCCTGTGGAGCCTATTATCTACATGCTTTTCAAAATCCGTCTTCTCTCTCCTGACTGCTTAAGTAGCTCTTAGCATTCATTTCTCTCCTGGTCTTCAGTTAGAGCCTTCCAACTGGTCTCATCTCTAGTTTTTTTCTTCCTTTGATTTATCTTCTGTATTTCTGGTATAGACTTTGTAAAAACCAAATCATGTTGTTTCTCTACGGGACCACTCAGCACCATTCTGTTGATTTCCACACCCATTCCCAAACATGCTTAGGTAGAATGAGTACCTGTAAGTCATGATGCTCTTCGTGGAACAACCTGCTCTTCGTATCAATAGAATCACCCAGGAATATATTGATAAGCAGGAAATATGCTTATATGCAGACATTCTCAAATCTTAGCTATGATCACATGAGCTTTTGAATTAAGCCCCAGGAAAAACCTGATGCTGCACTTGTTCATTCACTTTGGCATCTGTGAGTGCTCACTAGTAAAGTACCAAATTTTTAAGAAAAACTTAAGAATATTTTATCCATTAACCTTAAAAAAAAAACTATTCTCCATAAATTGGTAAATGTCCAATTATTCAGTTTTTAGATTTAATTCCTCTTCAAGCGCAGTTTGAAAATCATTGATTGGGAAGGTAAGAACATTGGTTTTTTTCCCTTTTTTTCACTTACACCTATGACTTTATGTCTAAAAAGATATATAAAAACCATTTCTGGATGATAGGATTATGTCTTTTCTACATTTTTTTACTATGAAAAATTTGAAGCACACTCAAAGTAGAGACACTAACAAACCCTCATACACCTAGACTCCAATATGGATTCTAATCATCAAGACTACCACATAACTTTTGCTTGTTTTGTTTTTTTTAACATCTTTATTGGAGTATAATTCCTTTACAATGGTGTGTTAGTTTCTGCTTTATAACAAAGTGAATCAGTTATACATATACACATATCCCCATGTCTCTTCCCTCTTGCGTCTCCCTCCCTCCCACCCTCCCTATCCCACCCCTCTAGATGGTCACAAAGCACGGAGCTGATCTCCCTGTGTTATGCGGCTGCTTCCCACTAGCTATCTGTTTTACATTTGGTAGTGTACATATGTCCATGCCACTCTCTCACTTTGTCCCAGCTTACCCTTCCCCCTCCCCGTAAGCTCAAGTCCATTCTCTAGTAGGTCTGTGTCTTTATTCCCATCTTGCCCCTGTGGACTACCATATAACTTTTGAAAAATCCCTTTTGCTTATATGGACTTACAATTCTTTCCCCACCATATACAAATTGCAATAGGAAAAGAAAGTTGTTTTTAGTTTAAATGATTCAAAACTTATGGATTTCCTTTCTCTCATAGGACTAGCACATGTCTCAAAATTATCAGTCATGATTAGAACAGCTGTTTTATTTTAGCTAATCCATTGGGGGAAAAAAGAGAGGGATTTTTAAAAAAGGTTTTCTTGGGCAAGAGTTGGAACAGGAAAAGAAAGTAGGAAGAGTAGAATGAAGAGAATTGATTGCACACGTGGTGGAGTGGGGAGCAGAGGTTTTGTGATAAAAAAGGTGTGTTGCTAATTATTCTCTGGGGAAAAGGGTATAAGGAAAGCTAACTTTGCACAAACAGCAAATGTCTGCTACTCAGCACTTAGCACAGATGCAAAACATTAACTATTGCTTGTGGATGATGATAAAGTCAAAAGTTTGTAACTTGGAAAAAATCTCTATTACAGATGGACCTGAATGAGAATAGAATTTTCGGGAGTTCCCTGGTGGTCCAGTGGTTCAACCCCTGGTCGGGGAATTTAAATCCCACATGCAGCGAGGTGCAGCCGGAAAAAAAAAAAAGGAATAGAATTTGCTTCATTTCCAATACTCTTCCTGATGTCTTCCTACTAATATCTCCCCAAATTAGCGTGTTGAAATCCTAACTCCCAGATAGTATTAGGAGGTAGGGCCCTTGGGAGGTGATTCTGTCATGAGGATGGAGCCCTCAAGGATAGCATTAGTGCCCTTATAAAAGAGACCCCAGAGAGCTAGCTAGCCTCTTCCACCATGTGAGCACACAGCCAAAACACATCCATAAATGAACCAGGAGGAGGCTTTCACCAGACACTGAATCTGCTGGTGCCTTGATCTTGGACTGCTCAGCCTTCACAACTGTGAGAAATAAATTTCTGTTGTTTATAAGCCACTCAGTCTATGGCATTCTTGTTATAGTACCCAGAACAGCCAGTATCCTTCTTATAGCTTACAAACTGACAGTACCTCTTCCTCAATATCCTACAGGTGCCATAAATTCAACCTATTCAAAATAATTAATTATCATCACCTCTTTCTTCTTTATTCCCTCTCCATCCAACCCAGTGGCTCAAGCTAAAAACCTGGGGATAATTTTTCAACCCTCATTCCTATACCTAATCAAGTCCTAGAGATTCTACCTCCGATCTCTCAAACCTTCTCTCCTCTTCTCTTTATCCAGATCTTCATTATCTCCTGCCTGGACTCCTGCAATAATGGGTCTTCTCACTACAAGGACCTTCCCTCTCCAGCCCAAATAATGGTTTATCTTTCTGAAATGCAAATGGAGCATGTCATTCTCCTCCTTAAAAATCCTCCACTGAGAAGGTCCATGTGTTTTAATCATACAGACCTCTTTCCAGCTTCAGCTTTCAAAACTTCTTACTCTCCACCTATTCAATCTAGTCACAGTGAAATACTCAAGCGTATTTAAATGCACTGCACTTTTTCATACCTCTATGACTTTTTTTACCTTTGCCTAGGATGCTTTTCCTGCCCTCACTTTCCACCCCTTTATCAATAGCATTATAGAAACTAGAGCTTCTGACTTGAGCATGACTTCGTAATATTTCATTTATAAAACCCTACAACTCCATGATTCCATATCTAATTACCACCCAATGCGTTAATTATTCATTGAACCCTTATTCCCCAACGACTGTTAGGCAGGGACTTTATCTTATTCATCTAACAATGTCAGGCCCACAATACACGCTTAATATATTTTCTGAATGAATCAATTAGCGAATGAAGACTACCACACATTAGAAGTAACCTCCAGAAGGATGGGGCCATTGTTTCGCTCATTACTATATCCCTAGCAACTAGCTCTGACATATAATGGACACTAAATATTTTTAAAATTAGTTAGTGCTTCCTAATTATAAGAACACCTGCAAAGTTTCCTTTGCTTCTACCTCAAATCTCATTAGCCCTCTTTCTTTGGACTACTGGGAAGTGCTGGAAGTGACAGCCGAATTAAGTAGGGGTGCCAAAATCAGCAGTTAACTCTGCCGCAAATCATGGCAGGGACAAAACAAAAGATCTGTGGCGTGCCACACACAGATACGGGACTGGACAAAAAGGTATCAAGTAGTAAAAGATACGAAAGAGACAAGGATGAAAGACTGAAGACAGCTGACAGGTTCTAAGGCTTAGGGTACCTGAAGGTGGACCAATCTGCCTACACTTCAGGAGGCGATGAGTGGCGATGGGACGGGGGTTAAAAGAAAACTGAGTGGAAACAAGGAGTGTCACCGCAAAAGGACCTCAAGGGCGTGTGGCAGCACTCACCACCTCCCCCTGCTCCGCGGACTTGTACACTCCAGACACCATCTCGTTATGCAGAAGCAAAAACAACGCCTCGTCCGCCATTTCCTGCTTATTCTTCCAAGCTCCGGGTTTAGGCTCCCGTTTGGGCCGGGCTCGGGGTTCCGGCTAGCGCCTGGGCAGCTTGGGCTGCGCCGCCGCCGCTCGCTCAGTCCGCAGTCCGTCCCTCGTTGCTAGGAGACCGAGGAATTCACTCAGCTTCCCGAAGGCTGATACTGGAGTAAGCCGGGGCCCAGGGCGAGCCCACCCTAGGGCCACTAAGCCCTTGGACTGAACGAGAGGGTCTGACAGCAGCCAGAACCAAACCCAGCCCCCGGAGACCCCATCCAGCCCTTGGGCGGGGGGCGGGGGGGGGCGAAAAAACAACTTCCGGTCCCCTCTACCCCGGCATTCCGCCAGCTCTATGGTCACAGAGTTCCTTCCGTTGGGTGAACCGCTGGCGCCCGGAGAGGAGGAAGGTTTCTTCCCCCTACAACATTGAAGGCGGCGGGCGGGGGAGGTGGTAAAATAAGACGGGACCTCCCGCTGCCATCTCTGTGTTACTTAGCTATGTTAGAACTGACAAGAATTTCTATTAGCTTCATCAAAAGCTTCCACTTCTGCCATATGTTGCTTAATATGAAAAGTTGTAGAAAAAAAAAAAAGCGAATATTGGGACTATCCTAGTAGTCCTGTGGGTAAAACTCCGCGCTCCCAATGGAGTGGTCCGGGGTACCATCCCTAGTCGGGGAACTAGATCCCCGCATGCATGCCGCAGCTAAGTCTGGATGCCAGAACTAAAGATACCGCATGCAGAAACTAAGACCTGGTGCAGCCTAAATAAATAAATAAATAATTTTTTTAAAAAAGTGAATAAATCGTCATTTTTCAGGCTATAAACTTTAGGTATACTGAGAGATTATCCCAATCCATTTTGGATTAAGTCTGGGTGTACAAAAAGATTTAGAGCCGTTTTGGCCACCAGGAGGTTTACTGGGAGTGGGGTACAAGGGACAAGGAGGATGGAGTAAGCAAAGAACAAGGTAATTTGAATCAGAAAATACAAACTAAAGACTTCAGAAATGTGACGTCACTGTGGAACGGAGTTCATATAAGAATCTATGGTGGATGTGGGACTTAACCCCTACAGACATGCGAATACATATGTTAGATCATATGCACGTCTTAAATTTGGCAAACTTTGTCTTAAACGTGATGCTTAGCCTATGATTAGATCTTTTCTTAGTAATTTACAAAGCAGATTTTTTCCCCCCAATTAATTCATTGCCTCCCCCGAAGTAATATGTCGAGTCTTCTCAAATTGTTAACAATAACCTCTCAACTCTTCATACCCTTTCATATCCCCTTCTAATGTTTGGATCCGTTTTTTCCATCACCTCATAAAATCAAGCGTGTAAGTTTCACCTAACCCTTTGAAAACAAACACTAATTTTGAAGAGTATTTTGCAATCTTAATCTTTTTTTCCAGCACTAAAATTTCCCATATGTGAAATCAGGTCCTTTATGTCCCAATTGCATTCTCCCTCATCACCACCATCAAGGTCAAAGATTAAGCAAAAGACTGGCAACTTACAAGGTCAATTTCTCAAACCACAGTAACATGGTGTTCTTTGGATATTTTGGAGACTGAAGGGGAAACTAATATTAATTGAGCATTACTAAATGTTGAACATGGCATCCTACTGATTATCCCCCATAAATTAGACTATGTTAAATTTCCCAGGATCTTAGTAATAGAGTCTATGTAAGCAAGAATAGATCCTACGTTTTTGGCTAACTCTAGAAGCATCTCCCATGGAAACATTGTTACACTTCGTGGTACCATTACCACATTCTCAGGTTTCATGTACTGCCTACTACACAGGATTGTAATAAGGATCAATGAGACAAAGTATGCTCACAATCAGAATCATGTAATTTTTTTTTTTCCCACACCACGCTGCATGCAGGATTTTAGTTCCCAAACTAGGGGTCGAACCGGAGCCCCCTGCAGTGGAAGCACGGAGTCTTAACCGCTGGACCACCAGGGAAGTCCCAGAATCATATAATTATTTATCAACACTCATCCTTCTTATCCAGCCTTACTTCTGCTTTTTTGTATAGCACTTAACCCATTTCCATCATGCTATGTAATTTACTTACGCTTATCGTCTGTCTCCTCACTCTTCCTGAGGCCACGCTCCTTGTGGGCAGATATCTTTACTGTACACTGACTATCCAAGTGCCTAGAATAGTGCCTGGCAAAAAGTAGGCGTTCCATAAATATTTGTTGAATGAATAAGTACATGAATGATCTTTGCTCCCTGAGGAGCCTACAAACTCCATGGCAGCAGGAACCACAGTTATCTTGTTCTAGGCTTTTTCCACAGAGTCTAGCTTAACACAGTAAGAGCTTTTAAGGATTGTTGGATGAATTAAAATGGTAACTCGGATTAAATACCGTTGGCCTGCTAATGCTTGGTGCAAGTATGCCTGCCTACAGATGGAGGATGAGAACACAAAGATTATTGATAATATTGTTTCTGTGGGAAAATGCTTTCTGAGCTACAATTTACAAATACATTTCTGGAACAAAACCGGTTCTCACGTTGGCAGTGCGGGTAGAGCAGAACCAGAAGGTGGACGACACACACACAACTAACAGTAGCGCTGCTCCCCCAGACCGTATTTTAAACCAACCAGCTCTAGGCCGGTGTAGAGGCTAATGCCCGTCTCGTCTGTCTCACCGTCGCTTTTTTTCTTGTAGTAAAGCCTTGCACATAGTCTGATCGATCGTATGATGATTCTGGGCCAGCGTGACCTGGGGACAGTTACGGTATTTCCTTATCAGTAATAACAGGCAGTTTATTCAAGCTTTTGATTTGTAGGGGATAAAGCACGTGAAGTGTTTCACGGAGTACAGCACAAAGCACTTGTTAGCTATTATAATGAATGACTTTTCCTCTTCCTTCACTTTTCGCTTCCCTCTGCTCATTTGAGCTTAACCTAGTCAAGAGAAGCCTGCGCCCCTCCCACTGCCTCTCTGGGCATGCGCACCACCAGAACGGCCGCACCCTGTCCTAATCAAATCATTTACCCGGGAAAAAGGGAAAAAAGACTCGCCTGCACCGTACTCTGAGGGGAACAGGTTGTAAAACGATAAGAGGCCATCATATACAGGTTAAAAGGGCTGGAAAACTCCACTCTCCCCGCCAGAAGAGCCGGCCCGCGAACCCACCTCTCCGAGAACCCAGGGACTCTCAAATCCGGCCCGGCTCTGCGCTAGAAGCGGAGCCTAGCCACCCGCAGCTAATCGGGGAGGGAAGCGACCGTCTGGCGGACTTTTCATTGGCCCAGAGTCACAAAGGTCGGCAGCTTCTCCCCCTTCCGGTTGCTGAGTGGTTGAGGCCGAAATACAACTCCTATCGCCATTGCCTGAGCCCAGCTGTCAGTCTTCTCGCGTCTCGCGGCGCGACACAAGCAGGCGTGGCCTGGAGAGCAGTCTCGGAGCCTGCTGCAGGGAGAAGATGGCGGTCGCAGTGAGAACTTTGCAGGAGCAGCTAGAAAAGGCCAAAGAGAGCCTAAAGAATGTGGATGAGAATATTCGCAAGCTCACCGGGCGGGATCCGAATGACGTGAGGTGAGGGGCGGATGGGAAATGCCGGCTCCGAGAGGCAGCCACGAAGCCGGGGTGAGTTGGGGCGGGGAGGGCGGCCAGCCCTGAGAGGACTCGAACATCGAGGCCTGTTCCCGGGGCAGCCGTGGAAGCCCGTTCCCGGTGAGGTGGGAATTTCCAAGGCTCCCACCGTAAGTCCTGGGGCTCACATGCGTGAGGAAGGAGAGCGGGGCCTGGGTGCGCCAGGATGGCTTCCTGTCCTGTGGGAAGGCCCGGACTGCCGATTCCCGCCCTCGGCCCTGCAGGCCCGGAACTGCAGCACAAAGCCTTCCTTCTCTCGGGGCCACCCGATTCGGGGCTGGCCCGGACACCCTCCCGGGACGCGGTCCTGCCGCCTTGCCCCCCGGCTCTTGGCCACGTGCAACTTCCTTTGGGTTAGCGAAATCCGGACTTGATTCAAGCTTGTTAATGTGTAGTGGCATCGAGGTAAATATAATTTCTGTGATAAACTGGTCTTGGAAAAATAAGGAAGTTAACAAAGTACTTCGTGTCCTGTTCCAAACACGTGGGTTTTGAAACCATCATCTTCGAACTTTTCTGATTAATTTCTCTTGATGATGAACCGCACTCGTTACAGTATTTGGTGCTATTAGAAACGATTTTTGTACTGATTTGTAAATATCTTGTAGGCCCATCCAAGCCAGATTGCTGGCCCTTTCTGGTCCTGGTGGAGGTAGAGGACGTGGTAGTTTATTGCTGAGGTAAGATTTCCTTAGGATTTTAATTCATTGGTACTTACTACACTAAATTAACGAAACGGTTTAAACAAATTTCGTGGTCGAGCCAATGTTAGAAATGTTTGGTTTGTTTGAAGCTGTGATCAGCTGTAGTTTTCTGTAGAGCTATCCTGGAATTTCATTTGCATTCAAAACTAGATATTGAAGAATATAGTAACTATACCAGTTATGTGCAAACTTAATTTATTCTCATAGTTTTAAAAGAAATGCTACAAAAGCATCTTGAAGTAAATGCCCATTTAAGGTTACTTTAACTGGAAGGTTTTTTTTTTTAATTGCAACTAAATTATCTTCCTTAAATGGAAATACCATTTTTCTCAAATTCCAAGTGCTTTATGTTGGCCTTTCTTTTTGCAGGCGTGGATTCTCAGATAGTGGAGGAGGACCCCCAGCCAAACAGAGAGACCTTGAAGGGGCAGTCAGTAGGTATGTCTGAAGGCATACTTGTATGTTCCATTTTCTGAGGTAGCATACAAATATAAAAATTTAATAAATATTGTTGAATTAAGTTGTCTTAGAATTGAGTAGTATACCACTTACCCTGAGTCTGTTTCCTTGGTATTTGAACTGAGACAGCCAGTATGCCTCAAAACTCAATTCTTCACTAACAATAACAGAAATTTTACCAAAGTAAAGGTCATGAGAAGAATAATATTGAGAAAATAGTTAATTTGGGTTACTTTTCTGACTTGTACTACAAGAACTTAAGTGGCTTGAGAGGTATAGGAGATCAGAGTTTGAATTGGTTCTTTTAAATTCATTTTTAAATTCATTTTCCTTTGTCAGGCTGGGCGGGGAGCGTCGGACTCGGAGAGAATCACGCCAAGAAAGCGACCCAGAGGACGATGATGTTAAGAAGGTAATTGAAATTAAAAGAACTTCATAGAGGGTGAATATAGTATTTTCACCTTAGTACATTTAAAGGAGTGCCACTGTATGCTAGTTAAATTACTGAAATTTCTTTTCTCCTGCAGCCAGCTTTGCAGTCTTCAGTTGTAGCTACCTCCAAAGAGCGGACACGGAGAGACCTTATCCAGGATCAAAATATGGATGAAAAGGGAAAGCAAAGGTATCTTAAGTATCTTTCTGGAGGAAAACAACTTTTGTCAAATAATGCAATTTTAAGAAAATTTAAGTAATTGTTCAAGTGTCTATGCTATGCTTCTTTTAGGAAATGGCAGGCTTAAATGAAGTGGAACCTTTTGAAATTGGATTTTCTTTTTCTGTTCTTTAGGAACCGACGAATATTTGGCTTGTTGATGGGCACCCTTCAGAAATTTAAACAAGAATCCACTGTTGCTACTGAAAGGGTATTTATGCAATTTTTCCTTTGCTTCTTTTATTTAAGCTATCAAAGTAGTTAATTACATATTTCTTAAACACTGAGAAGTTCTCAAGATTTAACTGCAAGCTTCATTAAGCGCGTTACCGATATTTCCTAAGGAAAAAAAAAAAGAGAAGAAAAAGATTTAATTGCTAGCCTAAAATGAAGCCAAGGAAAAACTTTTAAAACTTTCTCAAGTTGTTATACTGTTGACTGGTTCTTTTTGAGGTGCTGTTAAAGTAACTTAGTGAACTTTGCTTTCTGGTTCAAAGAGCCTAGTCTGATTAAGGAGAACCTGGATTCTGGTTTCAGCTCTATAACAATCTCATTTTGTGGTCTTGGACATGTCTCTTCATTTCTTTAGGCCTTAGAGTGCTTTCTTTCGAACAGGAAGTTGAACTTACTAATCATCGTCATTTATTAAATAATTATAATTTCTAAGACTTAACACACTCAGAGGCACTCCAGAAGCAACAGCATAAGTTATATTCCCTGCCCTCCAGAGTTTATTTAACTGTGTCATTTTTCTGGAAGTTTTTATTTTACTAAAGCTACAAAATTGTGTCCTTGGAGTTGAACACAAACTTATTGCTTCTCGGGAGAACTATAGTGAAAGATAACAATTTGGTTATTTTATTTCAGCTTTCATATTTTAACTTTATTAGAAAATATAAAAGCTTAAAGCATCAACGTTTGAAGAATGTCCGTAGATTTTTTTTTTTTTTTCGTAAAATTTTAAAAAGAGAGTTGACTAGTTTGTTAGTTACTTCGTTCACTAGGATATCACTTGTCTCAAATTCTTTGCTTTGGAAAGAATAACTGAAGATAACCTGTAAAGACAGTACTCTTCTCTTTCAGGTTAACTTTTAGGTAAGGTTCTTTCATAAATTATGTTGGAATAAGACAGTTACTGATATTATAGCTAATGGCTTTAAACTTTAGATTTTTACATGAAAAGACTTCAGTCCCCATTTCCTGGAGAGGAAATTGCAGTCCACCTCAAATGCCAAGGTTGAATTAGCTGGTGTCCTGAATTGCAGATGTGAAACATGTTTGCAGACAACAGTAAAATTGTGATACTTCACATAATCAGGATGTATAATAAGCTTTTAAAGATTACTGTTTATCTTTAGCAAAAGAGACGCCAGGAAATTGAACAGAAACTTGAAGTGCAGGCAGAAGAAGAAAGAAAGCAGGTTGAAAATGAGAGGAGAGAACTGTTTGAAGAGAGGCGTGCTAAACAGACAGAACTGCGGCTTTTGGAACAGAAGGTTGAGCTTGCGCAGCTGGTGAGTATATTTTGAAATTCTAAGATTGGTAATCCTTCATGTTGACAAAAGCGCTGACCTTTTTACCTTTTCTTTAGCAAGAAGAATGGAATGAGCATAATGCCAAGATAATTAAATATATAAGAACTAAAACAAAGCCCCATTTGTTCTATATTCCTGGAAGAATGTGTCCAGCTACCCAAAAACTAATAGAAGAGTCACAGAGAAAAATGAATGGTAAGTGTAAATGAAGAGGTCCCTTGAAATTTCCTTAATGAGTAAGGTAACACACAAATACATACATGTTTGTTTCCTGTGACACCTGTGATTCAATAGTTAATTTTTTAGAAAGATATTCTAAGATGCTAATGTGTTTGGAGTATAGGAGCATTTGTTTCATGATAGATATTAACTGGAAACTTGGATATTAGGTGGTGCTTAATGCATGTTTATTTCTTAAGCATTTGAGTGAGCTTTCTCTTTTGTTTGATACTCTTAGTATCCAGATACAAATGCTGATGAATCAAGAAAAAGTCAACATTGATGTAGTAAATAGAGGAAGCACACATGGAAGGGTAGACACTACTAAGATGGTGATTAGATGATTTGTCTCTCCTTGGGATCAAAAAAATTAATGCATGATATGATACCATAAAACTGATTGTTTAAGAGAAGCTTTATTTTTTTTCATTTAGTATGAAGTAAAATAGCAAAAGATTATCTTGTTTTTCCATCAGTTAGATAATGTGGTGTGGTTTTGCTAATTTCTTAGTGTATAGGTTTCCAGTGGATCTTTGCTTTTGTCATCTTACATCAATTTGTAATTACTTACATGCTATAATCAGTCTTTTGTCATCTCTTTACAAAAAAGACATTTAGATAAACTCATTGACAATTTGTGACTAGGTGTCAAATTGTGATTTTGAATTTTCTAAATCATAGTAAATTTTACACGTGTAAATTTTTATCCTTTAGCTTTATTTGAAGGTAGACGCATCGAATTTGCAGAACAAATAAATAAAATGGAGGCTAGGCCTAGAAGACAATCAATGAAGGAAAAAGAGCATCAGGTGGTGCGTAATGAAGAACAGAAGTCGGAACAAGAAGAGGGTAAGGTGGCTCAGCGAGAGGAAGAGTTGGAGGAGACAGGTAATCAGCACAATGATGTAGAAATAGAGGAAGCAGGAGAGGAAGAGGAAAAGGAAATAGGTATAGTTCATAGTGATGCAGAGAAAGAACAGGAGGAGGAGGAACAAAAGCAGGAAATGGAAGTTAAGATGGAGGAAGAAACTGAGGTAAGGGAAAGTGAGAAGCAGCAGGATAGTCAGCCTGAAGAAGTTATGGATGTGCTGGAGATGGTCGAGAGTGTCAAAAATGTAATTGCTGAGCAGGAGGTAATGGAAATCAATCAAGTTGAAAGCATAGAACCTTCAGAAAATGAAACTAGCAAAGAATTGGAGCCAGAGTTGGAATTTGAAGTTGAGCCAGATAAAGAATGTAAATCTCTTTCTCCTGCAAAAGAGAATGCTAGTGCTCTAGAAATGGAAAATGAGCCTGAGGAAAAAGAAAAAGAATCTGAGCCCCAGCCTGAGCCTGTGGCTCAACCTCAGTCCCTGCCTCAGCCTCAGCCTCAGTCTCAGCCCCAGCCCCACTCCCACTCCCACTCCCACTCTCACTCTCACTCCCACTCCCACTCCCACTCTCAGTCCCACTCCCAGTCCCAACCAGTACTCCAGCCCCAGCCTCCCTCTCAGCCTGAGACTTTGCCGTTAGCTGTTTCACAGCCACCACCTCAGGTTATTCAGGAGCAAGGGCATTTACCGCCTGAGAGGAAGGAGTTTCCTGTAGAATCTGTAAAACTCACTGAGGTGATAGTAGAACCAGTCTTGACAGTACATTCAGAGAGCAAGAGCAAAACCAAAACGAGGAGCAGAAGTAGAGGTCGAGCTAGAAATAAAACAAGCAAGAGTAGAAGTCGAAGCAGTAGCAGTAGTAGTTCTAGTAGCAGTTCAACCAGTAGCAGCAGTGGAAGCAGTTCCAGCAGTGGCAGTAGCAGTAGTCGAAGTAGTTCCAGTAGCAGCTCCAGTACAAGTGGCAGCAGCAGTAGAGACAGTAGCAGCAGCACTACTAGTAGTAGTGAGAGTAGAAGTCGGAGTAGGGGCCGGGGACATAACAGAGATAGAAAGCACAGAAGGAGCGTGGATCGGAAACGAAGGGATGCTTCAGGACTAGAAAGAAGTCACAAATCTTCAAAAGGAGGTAGTAGTAGAGATACAAAAGGATCAAAGGATAAGAATTCCCGGTCTGACAGAAAGAGGTCTATATCAGAGAGTAGTCGATCAGGCAAAAGATCTTCAAGAAGTGAAAGAGACCGAAAATCAGACAGGAAAGACAAAAGGCGTTAATGGAAGAAGCCAGGCTTTCTTAGCCTATTCTTTGCAGCAGAAGATTTCTTGATGAGTAAAAGGATTACCTTTCCTTGTAAGGAGAATGCTGCCTTAAGAATTGCATGTTGTAAAAATTTTTTTGGAAAATACAGACTGTTTGTTTACCAGACATTCTTGTACTTTTGCATAATTTTGTAAGAGTTATTTATCAAAATTATGTGAGGTTCCAAAATATGTAAAAACAATAATAATAAAAAAAAATTAACATCCCTTGTCATCTTTTTTAAATATCCTATACTCTTCAGTAAGAATCTGTATATTTTAATAGGTAAATCTTTAAGTCTGTTCCCTTCTGTATCATACATTGCTTTTGTAGAAATAAATGTGCATTTCTTTCATTAGTTTTGGGATGTCCTCGTTGACACTTGTATAATAAGTATTCTCTTGATATCATTTTCAGCTTTTATCACTAGATATTGAACGTGATTAGAATGTTTTTGAAGGTTTCCTCACATTTATTTGCCTTAGACAATTATTTTGAGTTGTCAAAGTCAGATCTTTGCAGCTTTGTTGGGAACATAGTTTGTTCTCCTTAAAATCACTTACCATTTTTTTCTAATCTCCCTTGTTTTTTTAATCTAAGCATTTCCCCGTTTCTCATATTTAAACCATATATTTGGTAGATAACTTAAAACAGTATGATTTGGTTGGAGTTTTCTTTATGATTATGGGAGCATCATTTTTTGTCTCCTTGGTTACTTGTGTGATATAGCATATACATCTGTTAAAGAAAAAAAGTCACTTTCTAGGGGAGAGAGGTAGAAAAGTATATTCTAAGCTTGGATTTTGAGTTTGTGGTCTTGTCTTAACTTTTGTGTTGGCCGTAACTGAAACATGCCAATGTGTTTTCAAGAATTTTTGTTTAAGTAAGTATTGTATGAAAGTTTACAAAATGAAGGAAATTCATCTACACTTGAATCTGTAAGCAAGATAACACGCAAGTGGTACCAAATGATTATTAACTTTGTTGTTTTATAAATTTGTATGAAGTTGGAGTATCTGTTGCCCATTACTATACATGTGCAAATAAATGTGGCTTAGACTTGTGACTGCTTAAGACTAGTACTTGTATTAACTTTCTGATGCTTTGTACAAGAGAGCACTTAAATTGCAAACGGCCTTTTTTGAGTTCATAATTTAACGTTGTGACTACAGCTTTAGGCTTGACTTTGAATATTCATTATGCCTTCCCTTGACAAGTAAACGGTAAGAGTAAAAATGTCAACATACATTTTCAGCATTGTATAAATGTAAGTGAACATGTTAAAAGAAATCTTTTTTAAAAAAATCCTTTCTTGGAGCAATTATTAAATAGTAAAGGAGTAGAACTTCTCAGACTGCAGAGCTAGCTACCTGCATCCCTGGGCCAGTTGTTTATACCAAGAGTCACTTCACCCAGGAATTCTAATACTTTCCAGCATGCAGTAGCAAATTTTATTTTCCTGTGTGCAATTATGGGGAAAAGGTTGTTAAACACTTAAAAGGGATGACCGTAAAACCTGGTTCTTTTTTTAAAAAGTCCTTATTTGATGAATCTAAAATAATTGTATGTGTTAAGATCTTGTACAAATTAAGTTTTGTTCATTTTTATCCAGAAAATTTGAACAGTTGTCATGATGCTTATACAAAAGATTATTTTGGGTTTATAATGCATGAGGAGAAAAAAAGGAAAAGATCTTTGGAATATGCAGAACAATTTTCAGTTATTTTAGTTAAGCTCTGCTGATGAAATATATAGAAAAAATTCTAATAACTTTAATTTTACTGACTTCAGTGGTATGCCTTTATAAATTGAAGGTTTCATTTTTAAAATTGAGTTTTGCTTTATCCTTGGAAATGATCCTTTTTTTTTTTTTTCATCTTTCTTGGAGTACAATTGCTTCACAATACTGTGTTAGTTTCTGTTGCACAACAAAGCGAATCAGCCATATGCATACATATGTCCCCATATCCCCTCCCTCTTGAGCCTCCCTCCCATCCTCTCTGTCCCACCCCTCTAGGTCATCACAAAGCACCGAGCCGATCTCCCTGTGCTATGCTGCTGCTTCCCACCAGCCAACGGAAATGATATTTTAAGGAATTTATGTTCAGAGAATCATGTAATTCGTTCCTTGGGAAGATACAAGGAATGTTAGAATTTAAAAGTAATGAAACTTTCTTAGGAGAAAAAGACATACAGGGGTCCTATTAGAAATTATTTTTATGGAAAATTTAGAAGCTGAATAGGGATACAGCTAGTGACTAAGGACTGAAATTAGTTTGGAGCTCCGTTAATCAGAGACATTTAAGGGGCTGCTTAGGAAACACTTCATTTGCTCTGAGATTCCAAGGTTGGTGTGGCCACAGAAATTAGAAAATAGTATGATCTTCAATGAGCTGTATCCAGGCGAGGGTTTGTCTATGCACTGTCTAGACCTCTGTTAACTATACACATGAATACTCTAGTAATTTGGGCCAAGCAAAACCCACTAAAGCAGCAATTGAATGAGTTTGTAAACTAATGAATTAACAAAGAAATGATTACATGGCATAGTAATGTGGGCCAATGCCCTCAGAATAACAAGTCACTAAAATGTTTTGGGGTTTAATTTCTTAACACGAATTTTTTAAAAATCTTTTTTGAAATCATTGAATAAAAGTCTTAACTAGTTTCCCTTGAGATACTGCCATTAAAGCACTTAGCCCAGAAAACCTGTAGCCTATTTACATGGTTGGACTTTCTTTCTCTAAGAAGTCAGTGGGGAAGATTGCAGCTTGGCAAAAATAAACCTCAAGTATCTGAAAATTTCTTAGACTATTCTTTTCTCACGTGGCATGATACTCAGATGCCTACAACTCTGCTTCCCATTGCCATTTCAGTACCCTGTTTAAATTTATAACACTTCCCCTCACTGTCCCCTTTCCTTGCTTTATTTGCTTTCATAACAGGATTATGTAGTTATATTGTACTTTGATTTATTGTGTACTTCCCACTGGAATTCAAGCTCCATGAGAGTGATTTTTTTTTTTAATCCCATTGCTGTAATTCAAATACCTAGGATAGGGCCTTGTGCATTATAGGCAATATCATGAATAAATTGTGATGGGCCATTAATGTGGTTTGTGTGATTTGATCTCTGATTGTCTTTCCAACTTACGCTGCCTCTTCCATCACATCCAGATAATGCTTTGAAACAATGAACTGAGCCATTGGCTGGAGCCAAGGAGATGTGGCTGGAGCAGAGTAAGCAGAGAGTAAAGTACAGTAGTTAAGAGAGATAATAGGCCCAGCTAGTACAGGGCCTTACAGGCAATTTTAAGTCCTTTAGCTTTTATTTATGGCAAGTCATTAGAGGGTTTTTTTTGTTTTTTGTTATTTTAATTTTATTTATATTTGGCTGCGTTGGATCTTCACTGCTGCGTGTGGGCATTCTCTAGTTGTGGAGAGGGGTGGGCTAGTCTTCTTTGTGGTGCACGGGCTTCTAATTGCAGTGGCTTCTCTTATTGTGGAGCACGGGCTCTAGCTGCATGGGCTTCAGTAGTTGTTGCTCACGGGCTCTAGAGCGCAGGCTCAGTAGTTGTGCACAGGCTTAGTTACTCCGCGGCATGCGGGATCCTCCTGGACCAGGGATCAAACCCGTGTCCCCTGCATTGGCAGACAGACTCCTATCCACTGTGCCACCAGAGAAGTCCCCATTAGAGGGTTTTGAACAGGGGAGTTAAATGATAGAATTTAACAATACTACTCTGGGCTGTGCTGAGGAAAGACTAAATGGGACCAAGGGCAGGAACAAATAGTTAAGGAGCTATTGTAATAATTAGGCAAAATGTAGTAACTTAGGCCGGGGTGGTAGCAGTAGAAGTGGTTATCAGATTCTGGATATATTTTTAAGATAGTCCCCAAGGAATTTTCTGGTGGACTATGTTGTGTGAGAAGTCAGGGATGACTAAAGATTTTACCTGAGCAGCTAGAAGTGAATTGCCATTAGCTGAAATGGGAAAGACCAGGATGAACAAACAGGTTTGAGGATAGTGGAGGTGAGTGGGTCAGGAGCTTAGTTTGAGATTCCTATTAGACATCCAAGTGAAGATGTGAAGTTAAACAAGCTAGACATATCATTTGGTTTCAGGAGGCACTTTACTGGAAATGTAAATTTGAGAGTTCTAAGTGTATCAATGGTAAGATCACGAATGCGTTAAGTATAGAGAAGAGTTGTAATGACAACCCTGGGCACTTCTGCTTTTAAGAGGATGAGGAGCTGAAGAGGAACCAGCAAAAGAGCAGAAGCCAGAGAAATAAGGAAATAGAAGAGAGTGGTGTTTTGTTTTGTTTTTTTTTCTTAAGGAGAATGCTCTTTATATTATTTATGGCTGTGTTGGGTCTTCGTTTCTGCGCCAGGGCCCTCTCTAGTTGCGGCAAGCGGGGGCCACTCTTCATCGCGGTGCGCGGGCCTCTCACTATCGCGGCCTCTCTCGTTGCGGAGCACAGGCTCCAGACGTGCAGGCTCAGTAATTGTGGCTCACGGGCCCAGTTGCTACGCGGCATGCGGGATCTTCCCAGACCAGGGCTCGAACCCGTGTCCCCTGCATTGGCAGGCAGACTCTCAACCACTGCGCCACCAGGGAAGCCCGAGAGTGGTGTTTTTGAAGGTAAGGGAAGGAAGTGTTTCAAGGAGGAAGCAGTATAATGTGAAGTGATGCTGATGGGTTAATGAAAATGAAGAGTAAGAACCACTGAATTTAGCAACATAGGTCATTAGTGACCTTCAGAAGAACAGTTTCATAAACAACAAGGTCCTACTGTATAGCACAGGGAACTATATTCAATGTCTTGTGATAAACTATAATGGAAAAGAATATGCAAAGGTATATATACGTATAACTGAATCACTTTGCTGAACAGCAAAAATTAACACAATGTTGTAGATCAACTGTACTTACAATTTTTAAAAATTTTTATTATTTATTTTTGGCTGCATTGGGTCTTCATTGCTGTGCGTGGACTTTCTCTAGTTGTAGCGAGCAGGGGCTACTCTTCATTGCGGTGCGCGGGCTACTCATTGCAGTGGCTTCTCTTGTTGTGGAGCATGGGCTCTAGGTGCGCAGGCTTCAGTAGTTGTGGCACACAGGCTCATTAGTTGTGGCCCATGGGTTTAGTTGCTTCGTGGCATGTGGGATCTTCCTGGACCAGGGATTGAACCCGTGTCCCCTTCATTGGCAAGCGGATTCTTAACCACTGCACCACCAGGGAAGTCCCTAAATCAACTATACTTGAATAACATAATTTTTTTAAAAAAAAGCAGTTTCAGGAGAGTGATGGGGGTAAGATGACTGAAGAGAGTTGGAGATATGTATCACTTCCAGTTAAGGTAGTTAAATTGGACCAATCCTCCCACTGAGAACTAGAAAAGCTGTGATGTGTGTGTGTGTGTGTGTGTATAGAAGTATAGATTGGAAAATCTGAAGCCTTCAGAGAACCATTAAGGTACTATAGAATTATAGGGCCAAAATCAGAGAAAGGAGGAAACCCAAAGAGGTGCCTGGTGTTTGGGGTTATTTTTCCCCTAGATCCTGTTATGGAAGAGGCTGCCAAGATGCTGAAAACAGATCTTTGTACAGAATCAAGGTGCCAGGCAGACAAAATTTTGAGTTCAACGGCCATTAAAAAGGGGAGCCCTTTTAAGCCTCCCACACCCCAGGCTTTGGGTTGGAACCCCAAAGTGCTATACTCTAGGAATAAGATGAACCAGAAATAGACCAGTCTTCAAAGGGACTGAATGAACCTATTGGATTGTTATCTGGGATTTGCAGGAGCAAAGTTAAATTTTGTATGAAGGTGACATCACCAGTGTTTCAAGTTTATATGCAATTTTTCATATATGATCAAACATAACTAAGAATAAAAGGAGATAAGACCTTGTCAAAAGACAACAGATACAAAGATGACAGAGCCAAAGGGAATCCTGATAATGGTGTTATCAATCCTGGACTTTTTAAAAATAACTGTTTAATATATACAAGGAATAGAATTTAAACAGAGAATGGAAAACTAGTTTTAAAAAAGAGCCAAATGGAAATTCTAGAACTGAGAAACACTTTTTGAAATTAAGAATTCAGTGGCCAAATTTAACAATAGATCAGAGATGGTCAGTGAATAATGGCTGAGGATCTTGCACAACTGAAGAAACACAATAAGGCCATAGTCTTGAACCTCAAGTGGGATAAATAAAACCACTTGAGCATGGGAAAACTTTTGAAAAACCAAATACAAATTCCAAATGTATGGGAATTTTCTAGTTACCTTTTTATTATTGATTTGTAGTTTATTTATTTATTTATGGCCGTACTGCATGGCCTGTGGGATCTTTAGTTCCCTGACCAGGGATCAGACCCATGCCCCCTGCAGTGGAAATGCAGAGTCTTAACCACTGGACCACTGGGGAAGTCCCCTGATTTGTAGTTTAATTCCACTGTCATTAAAGAGCATATTCTGTATAATTTCAATTGTTGAGAATTTTGTTGAGAATTGCTATTATGTTAGGCCTTGCATATGATTAGTTTGGTAACTATTATATATGGCCTTGAACGAAGTATTGATTCTGTAGGTATTTGCAGTTTATGTCAATTAGGTCCTTTTTATTGGTTGTATTGCTTAAATCTTTTATATCCTTATTGCTTCTTTATTGACTATCAGTTACAAGAGGCATGTTATAATTTCCCACTAAGTTCATGGATTTGTCTTTCTCCTTTCAGTTTTATTTTATGTATTTTTGAGGCTGTTGTAGTGCATATAAATTTAAAATTGCTTCATCTTCTTTGTGAATTGACCCTTTCAGAATTTTCACATCTCTATTTCTAACAATATTTTTGTCTTAAAATCTACTTTACCTGATATTGGTATAGCTACTCCAGCTTTTTTTGGGGTAGTGTTGGCATAATTTCTTTTCCACACTTTTACTTTCAAGCTTTCCATGATCCTTATATTAAAGATGTGTTTTATAAGCAAGATATTTTTTTAAAACCAATATGATAGCCTTTGTCTTTTATTTGGAGTAATCTGTCTAAGTTTAATTGTTGACATATTTAGATTTAAATCTTACTATTTTACTAATTGCCTTCTATTTTTCTTGCCTATTCTTATGTTTCTTTTTCTTTCTTTTCTTGACTTCTTTTGAACTGAATGAATAATTATTAATATTTTATTATCCCCCTCTATTAACTTGGTACATTCTTTTACTGTTTCTTAAGAGGTTTTCCTAGAACTTACAGCATGCATCCATGCATGATGTAAGACCCTTAGAAAATTTTACTCCATTTATATGCTAATTTTTTCATATAGTTTGTCTATATATGTTTTAAGCCTCACAACACATTGTTATGGATTCATACTTTCAGTATTCATTTACATTTTCCATTGCTTTTTATACCTTCCTGCACCTTCAAGTTTTTATCCGGGATCATTTTCCTTCTGCCTAAACATTCTTTAGTATTTCCTTTAATGTGGGTCTTCTGGTGATGAGTTCTCTGTTTTTATTTATCCTAAAATTCCTTTATTTCATCTTCATTTTTGAAGGATTTATTCGCTCAGTGTAGAAGTCTAGGTTGGTGGGTATTTTCTTTCTGTATTGTGAAGACATTGTTTTATTGTCTTCGGTAGTCATTGTTTCTGTTGAGAAGTCAAATGATGGCCTTATTTTTACACCTTTGAAGGTAATTCAAAACTTTCCCCCCTAGGGGAGGAGGAAACAAGGAGCAGAGGAAACAATTCCAGGCCCCAATTATTTCATCAGTGAATTCTATCAATTTTACACAAACCCTTCCAGAGAGCAGAAGAAGAGGGAACACTTCTTAGCCCATTTAATGAGACCTATATAACCCTGATAGCAATATGACACAAGGATATTAGAAGAAAGGGAAAATTACAGTGCAATTCACTCACAAACATAAATGTAAAACGAACTATTGAAAGATCAAATCCAACAATGTTGAGCACTTTCCCTTTGAGATTAGGAACAAAACAGGATAATCATTCTCTCTGCCTTTATTCAATATTTTGTCGAATAGACAACTCTAGTGCAATAAGGCAAGAAGAAAAAATAAATGGTAGGAAAATTGGACAGTAAAAAAAAAGAAGACTACACAGAAAGCTATAAAAGATTATTGAGAGAAATTTTAGAAGAATTAAGTGAAAGAATGTACCAGATCCAATCATTAAAAGACTATTATAAAAATGTCAATTTCCATCCAGTTGATCTATAGATTCAGTACAATTCCAGTATAGATTCCACAAGTGTGTGTGGGAACGGAGAGGTGGGGTGTAGAAGAATTGACAAGTGTCTCTAAAATGTATATGGAAATAGAAAAAGTAAAGAACTAAATCCTTGAAGAAGAACAAAATGAAGACTTATTTTATAAGCTAAAGTAACTAAGACTGTGATAATAGTGCAAGTATAGTCAAACAAACAGACCAATGAAATAGAGTCCAGAAATAGATGCTCACCACAACAGCTAAAATTAAAGAGTGACAATGCCAATTGTTGGTAAGGTTATGGAGCAAAGAGAAATTTCGTATATTGCTGGTGAGAAAGTAAATTTGTAAAACCACCTTAGAAAACTGGCAATATCTGCTGAAGTACATTTTTCTGCATATCCTATATCCAAGGATTTTATCACTAGGTATAAATCCAATAGAAAAGTATGCACTCTTCACCAAGAGATGTACATAATGTCTCTAGCAGTGTTATTTAGAGATGGCTCAATCTGTAAAAACCCAAATTCACTCAACAGTGGAATAAACAAATTGTGGCATATTCATACCATGGAATGCTGTTCAGCAATTAAAATAAATGAACCACAGCTACGTCATCGACATGATACCTCCTACAACTACAACACTGAGCAAAAGAAGCCAGGTGAAAATACATATCATATTGAGTTGGCCAAAAAAGTTTGTTCAAATTTTTCTGTAACAGCTTACAGAAAAACCGAACGAACTTTTTGGCCAACCCAATATCCCATTGACAGAAATTTCAAAAACTAATCTATGGTTTTAGAAATTATGGAGTTAGAAATCAAGATAGTACTGCCTTCAGGGAGAATGGAGAGGTTAAAGATTGAAAGGGGGCTTGAAGGAAACTTCTAAGTTGCTGGTAAAGTTCTTTCTTCACCTGGGTAATGGTTATATTCGTGGGAATCCACTGAACTGTATACTTATGACTTGTGCACTTTTCTGTACCTTTGTTATACTTAAGACCATCTCAACGATGCTTATAGATTATTACTACTTTTATTATTATTATTTTTTTTGGCTGTGTTGGGCTTCAGTAGTTTCAGCACATGGGCTTAGTAGTTGCAGCATGTGGACTCAATAGTTGCGGCACATGGGCCCTAGAGTGCATGGGCTTCAGTATTTGTGGCTCGCGGGCTCTAGAGCGCATGCTCAGTAGTTGTGGCACATGGGCTTAGTTGCTCCGAGGCATGGGGGATCTTCCCGGACCAGGGATCAAACCCATGTCCCCTGCATTGGCAGACAGATTCTTAACCACTGTGCCACTAGGGAAGTCCATTACTACTTCTAAATCAACCCAAACAAGTTAGTCTCTCAACATATCAATGTTAACAATCTCAGTTTGTCTTTTGAGTTATTCAATTTAGGAAACATTTATTGAAAGCCTGTTTCTTTATTTATCTCTTTATCTCTTTATTTATTTATGGCCATGCCATGCGGCATACAGGATCCTAGTTCCCCGACCAGGGATCAAACCTGTGCCTCCTGCATTGGGAGCGTGGAGTCCCAACCACTGGAAAGTCAGGGAAGTCCCTGAAAGCTTATTTATTAAGTAAAGGGAAGACATTTGGGGCATTAGAGATTGAGTGGTAGTCCTTGCCTTCCATTACTAAGAGAAGAAATTTAAGCTGATTTCTTTTACTCTCTTAGGACTGATGATAGTCTTTCACTCTACATTTATTGAGCATCTGTTCAACACCTGGTGCTGGAAATGGAGTGCATTCACATAGACCTCACTGCTTCCTAGAGAATAGTCAAGATTCAAACGTTTACAATGCACTGTGGTTTAGCTTCTACAGATTTTTCACAATCTTCCCACAAGAATACTTAGCAAAATTAAGACTCTAATGGTTACATCATGGAATCAGTTTCCTTTGAGGTGATAACAGTGTTCATTTAATGAACAAAAGTACTTACAATGAGAAATATTATTGTATGCTGAGCAATTTTTGGAAAAGTCTAAGATTTTTTTTCCTTTTGGAAGAAATTAACTGGGAGATAGGTGGTACAAGAAAAAAAAAAAGGTGTACAGGTGGTCCCTGACTTACGAGGTTCAATTTAATGATTTTTTGACTTTACAGTGGTGGGAAAGCAGTATGTAGTATTCAGTAGAAACTGTACTTTGAATTTTTACTTCCAAACTGTACTTTAAATTTTGATAATTTCCCAGGCTAATAATATGTGGTAGGATACTCTCGTGATGCTGGGCAGTGGCCCAAGCCACAGCTCCCTGTCAGACTTGAGATCATGAGGGTAAACAGCAGATATACTTACAACCATTCTATACCCATACAACCATTCTGTTTTTCAATTTCAGTACAGTATTCAATAAATTATATGAGATATTCAATACTTTATTATAAAATAAACTTTGTGTTAGAGGAGTTGGTCCAACTGTAGGCTAATGTAAGTGTTCTGAGCACGTGTAAGGTAGGTGAGGCTAAGCTATGATGTTTCATAGGTGAGCTGTATTAAATGCATTTTTGGCTTATGATATTTTCAACTTAAAATGGGTTTATCAGGATGTAACCTTGTTGTAAGCCAAGGAAGATCTGTATATATCTTCAGAATGTGGAAAACTTAGGAATCCTAAGGATATGAGCTAAACCTGGAAATGGCATTTTATGTTTCCAGCCAAGGTATGCAAGGTCAAATGGCTCCAATTGCCAGTGCCAAGACTATATATATATATATATATATTTTTTTTTTAACAAATCAAATATTCATTGGCTCTGAGGGAGTCAGGAAAACGTATGTTAGCAACGCACAGTGTTTCAGGGACAATTAATAGAACATATTTGGCTGGTTTTGGTTTGGAAATGTTTGAGGTTATAGTGTAGGTGGTCCAGAATGTCCAAACAGCCTATGGAGTTCATACTACATGATTTTTCAAAGTAGCCTAAGTTTTAAAAACTAAAAAGTTCTGGTTAAATAAGTTTAGGAGATTACAGCTCTGTATCCCTTCCTTAGAGATTTATAATGTATATCAGCATATTAAAGACCTTGAGAAATTCTGTAGCAACTCAGATTAATTTTGTGTTCTAAATTGATTTGACTGTGGAATTATTTTCTCATTTAAATGTAAAGCTATTAGAAGTTTTTAAGTTAGGTTTTAGATTAGGCTGTAAAATGTAAATTTTTATGTTCTTCAATAAAAAACTTTTTCTTCTAGTTACCCCCTTTTTCTGTTACTGTAGTTTTTATTTATCAAGAAGAGGTAAAAGAATGTACTAGAGTAGGAATATAGTGTGTCAAGTGAAAGATCTTAACAACCTACATTCTATAGCCAGTGCTGCTTAAATTTATTCTCCAAAATACCTCCTATCTGTAGAATAGAAAAAAAAATGCCCCCAAATGGAACATAGGATGAGCCCAGAGCAAAAAGTTTCCTTTTTAACATTTATCAATTAAAATTAAAAGTTATCAATTTTGGGACAAAATGTGTGTGATAGGTTCACCCAACAGCAATTTACTCCCTGGTAATTTCTTCCTGTCTTACCAACAAATGTTATAAATGAAGAGACAGAGTTTTAAAAGAAAAAAAAGCTAAAAATATATTGGCTTGGCCAAAAAGTTCATTCGGGTTTTTCCATAAGATGTTACGGAAAAACCCAAATGAACTTTTTGTAATATTACTGGCCAACGCAATATTACAGTGTGTGGTTTTCATGCAACTGTTAAGTAAGTGTATCCTTCTGGTGAGAAGACAAGTGTTAAATATTGAAAGAATTTTTGACCTGCTGGTTTCTTTTACTCTAATCTGGGAAATTCTGAAAGAACTTTCTGAAAGAAGAAAGATGACTGATGATGATATTCCTTTAATATAAATTCACATGCTGTAATTTTTATCATTTTCTTGTAGTTTCTCAGCAGTGTGATTTCCTTCACATATTAAATGAACTAACAGTTTTAAATGACCCTAGAGGAAAGTCAACTCTTCATTCCAAATGCAGACTTCATTTTTACAGGCGTAATCTTTTCATATGCACTAAAACGTTCACAGTTTTTCCTTGCATTTGTTGCTTTAGATTATTACACCATGAAAAACTGTCCACTAAACAAACCAACACTCTGAGATACTCTTTATCACTCACTTTATCCAGGTTTTTAAAATTTAATATGATATTTTTATTTTATGTTAATACACTGTGAAGTATAACTACGGAAGTGTGAATACGGTGAGCATCCATGCCACCACCACATGAATTAAGATACAGAACATCGACCATGATTTAGCAACATTTTGTATGTCCATCCTTTCTTTATTGGGTACTCCACCCAAGGAGTGTCATTATTCTGACTTGTGATAATCATTGCTTTTCTTTATAATTTTAAAACCTGTGGGCTTCCCTGGTGGTGCAGTGGTTAAGAATCTGCCTGCCAGTGCAGGGGACATGGGTTCAAGCCCTGGTCCAGGAAGATCCCTCATGCTGTGGAGCAACTAAGCCCGTGCACCACAATTACTGAGCCTGTGCTCTAGAGCCCACGAGCCACAACTACTGAAGCCCACACGCCTAGAGCCCGTGCTCCGCAACAAGAGAAGCCACCGCAATGAGAAGTCCACGCACTACAACGAAGAGTAGCCCCCGCTCGCCGCAACTAGAGAAAAAGCACGCGCGCAGCAACGAAGACCCAACACAGCCAAAATAAATAAATTAAATAAAATAATAAAATAAATAAATTTATTTTAAAAATAAATAAAATTTATAAAACCTATGCATGGCATCCCTAAAAATGTATCTTTAAAATATCAGGGCTTCCTTGGTGGCGCAGTGGTTAAGAAGATGCCTGCCAATGCAGGGGACGTGGGTTCGAGCCCTGGTCCGGGAAGATCCCACATGCTGCAGAGCAACTAAGCCCGTGCACCACAACTACTGAGCCTGAGCTCTAGACTCCACAAGCCACAACTACTGAGCCCATGTGCCACAACTACTGAAGCCTGTGCGCCTAGAGCCCGTGCTCCGCAACAAGAGAAACCATGACAATGAGAAGCCTGCACACCACAACGAAGAGTAGCCCCTGCTCACCGCAACTAGAGAAACCCCGTGCACAGCAACAGACCCAACGCAGCCAAAAATAAATAAATAAATAAATAATTTTTTAAAAAGATAAAATATCACTTAATTTTGCCTGACTTTATATTTTATATAAGTGAAACCATACTGTACTTGTTTGTGACTTGCTTCTTTCATTTAATTATGTTCCTAAGAATCATCTGTTGTAGTTAATCCTTTCCATTGCTGTATAGTGTTCCATTACATAAAAATAATTTATTCTTTTTATTTATGGTGATGATCCTTTGAGTTCTTTCCAGTTTGTGGCTGTTACAAAAAATATTGTTTATAAATATTCTTGTACATCTCTTGCTGCATAGATGCAAGAGTTTCTCTAGGGTAAGTAACCTAGGAGTGACATTGTTAGGTTATTAGATATGTTCCCCTTTACTAGATAGCACCAAACTGATTTCCAATGTGATTGTATCCATTTACATTTCAACCATCAATGCAATGATGTTCCTGTTACTCTGCTTTTTACTTTTTTATTAGTATCTTGTAAAGCATTCAAGCATATTTTCATATGCTTTTGCTTGGCAATTTGAACTTCTGTGAAGTGCCTATTTCTTGCCCCTTTTTCTATTGGGTTGTATGTTTGTTTGTTTGTCTTTTGTAGTAGGAGTTCCATATATATTCCAGACACTAGTCCTTTGTTGGCTATGTTCATCACAAATATTTTCTCCCAGAAGTTCTTAATTTTAACACAGTCAAAGCTATAAATCATTTACATCTTAAGAAATCCTTTCCTGCCCTGAATTTGTGTACATACTTGCCTATACTTCATTCTCAGAGCTTTATATATTTGCATTTCACATTTAAGTTTTTAAATCCTTAAGTTTGAATTTTAAATATGGTATAAGGAATCCAGTTTCTTTCCTTTTTTCTTTTTTTAAACAAATGGATTATCACTTACCCCAGCACCATTTATTGAAAGACCTTTTCAGTTGGGTCTGTTTGTGGGCTCTATTCAGTTCCCTGAGTCTATTTGTCTATGTCTGTAACCAGTACTACACCGATTTAATTACTTAATCTTTTTAATAAATGATATCTGGTAGGGAAACATCTGCATCTTCTTTTACAGTAGGTACTTGGCTATTTTTGGCTTTTGAACTGCCATATAATTTTAAGCTCAGCTTGTTAAATGCCACAAGATAATCTGTTGGGACTTTGATTCAGATTGCATTGTCTAGGTAGATCTATGCTGTCCATGTGCTTGTTGAGCACTTGAGGTAGTGACTAGTCTGAATTGAGATGTGCTGTAAGCGTGAGATACACACCAGATTCCAAAGACTTTAATGACAAAAAGAATAAAATATTTCATTAATAATTTTCATATTGATTACATTTTAAAATAATATTTTGGATATATTGGATTAAGTAAAATACATTATTAAAATTAATTTTACCTGTCTCATTTTGTTAATGTGGCTAATTAACAAAATTAAATTTGATTACAATTGCGGTTCACATTATGTTTCTATTGGACAGCACTGCTACAGATTAATTTGAGAAGCATCGACACCTTTACAATATTGAGTATTCCAAACTATGAAATTGGCTTATCTCCATTTATTCAAATTTCCTTTAATGCCTTTCCCAAAAAGGTCTTATTCATCTTTCGTAAGACTTATTCCTAGCTACCTGACTCATACATGGATAAATAGATTACTCTTTCATTGTGAAGAGCACACAGAATATGGTCTGTTTTGTATACAAAACAGACCATATTCAACTTAATGAATTATCACAGTGCTAACACCTATGCAATCACCCAGGTGAACTACAACATTGCCAGGACCCAAGAAGCCCCTCTCATATCCCCTTCCAATGATTTCTCCCTCCCTCTTCCACCCTCAGAAGTAACCACTGTTCAAGTAATCAAAGAAGTCATTAGACTGAGTGGCCCTAATTCTTGTCAGCCTAAGAAAGCAAACTGAAACCTCAGGCAGAGTCCCATAAATGCATTGAGGGAAGAAATTGAAATCTAAGAATAACCAATCACAAACAGCCAACTAGGCTTTCCCAAATAAGGCAACTGCTTAAGCTATAGCCAATCAGATAATTTCCTTGCTTTGTTTCCTATCTGCTCTATAAAAAAAGCCTTTCCCCTAACTCCTGACAGGAGCGCACCGAACCATTTTCAGTTTGGCGTTGCCCTTATTGGAATCAATGTTTGCTCAAATACACTCTTCAAAATTTTGATGTTCCTCAGTTTATCTTTTAACACCACTATTTTGACTTTCTGGTAATTGCTTTCTTGATTTCCTTCATCATTTTAAAAGTGACGAATGCATCCTAAACATTATTATTTTTTCTCCTGTTTTTTAATCTTCACATAAATGAAATCATAATGTATGTATTTTTTTGTGTTTGACTTCTTTTGCCCAACATTATGTTCCTGTGACTCATTCATATTCTTGTATGTCACTGTAGATAACTGTCACTAGTATGTGGATATTGAGATTCTTTTCAATTTGGGGGTTTTACAAATAATTCTGCTATAGAACCTTCTTGTCTTTTGGTAAACATGTGCACAGATATATACTTAGGAATGAAATTGCTAGGTTGTAAGTTATACACAAATACATGTGCACACACACACACACACACACACACACACACAGAGCACACACTTTAGGAGGTAACACCTAACAGTTCTTTGAAGTCATTGTATCATGAGCAGTATATAAAAGTTCCCATTGCTCCATATACCTGCTAACATTTGGTATTGTCAGTCTTCTAACTTTAGCCATTGTGGTTGGTGCGTAGTGGTATCTCATTGTGGTTTTAATTTACATTTTCTAGATGGCTGTTGCGGTTGAGTATGTTTTCCTATTTTTTTTAAACCTTTTGGATATCCTCTTCAGGGACTTTCTCTTCTTGATTTTACAAGTTCTGTATATACTCTGGAAGTGAATCCTTTGTTGAGTATACAGTCGGCGCTCCATATTCACAGGTTCTGTATCCATGGATTCAACCAAACACTGATAGAATATATTTGGGGAAAAAATTTCCAGAAAGATCCAAAAAGCAAAACTTGAATTTGCCACATGCTGACAACTACTTACATAGCATTTACATTGTATTTAAAACTATTTACATTGTATTAGGTATTATAAGTAATCTAGAGATGATTTAAAGTATACCAGAGGATATGTGTAGGTTATATACAAATACTACACGATTTTGTATAAAGAACTTGCATTTCTGTGGATTTTGGTATTTGAAAGGAGTCCTGGAACCAATCCCCTGGGGATACCAAGGAACAACTGTATGCATTGCAAACATCTCCCACCTTGTAGCTGGGATTTTCACTTTTTAAATGGTATTAAGAATTTCTTGATTATAATGTTCAGTTTATCAATTTTTGTGGTTAATACTTTATGTGTCCTATTTAAAATGTATCTTCCTATTTCAAGATCAAGAAGATAGTCTCCTATTTTAACTTTCTAAAACTTTATTATCTTACTTTTCACATATAATTGTATCATTTTCCTGGAATTGGTTCTTGTGTATGGTGTGAGTTGGGGGTTAATTAAGTCTCATTTCTTTTTTCCTTGTGAATGTCAAATTGCCCAACTTCAATTATTGAAAAATCCGTGCCTTCCACACTGCTCTGCAGTACCACCTTTCTCCTATATCACATATCCATATATGCATGTTTCTCTTTCTAGGCTCTCTATTCTATTTCATTGGTCTATGATTTTTTTTTAACATCTTTATTGGAGTATAATTGCTTTACAATGGTGTGTTAGTTTCTGCTTTATAACAAAGTGAATCAGCTATATGTATACATGTATCCCCATATCTCTTCCCTCTTGCGTCTCCCTCCCTCCCTCCCTCCCTCCCACCCTCCCTATCCCACCCTTCTAGCTGGTCACAAAGCACCGAGCTGATCTCCCTGTGCTATGCGGCTGCTTCCCACTAGCTATCGGTTTTACATTTGGTAGTGTATATATGTCCATGCCACTCTCTCACTTTGTCCCAGCTTACCCTTCCCCCTCCCCGTGTCCTCAAGTCCATTCTCCAGTAGGTCTGCGTCTTTATTCCCGTCCTTCCCCTAGGTTCTTCATGCATTGGTCTATGATTCTATCTTTGAGCCAGTACCACTGTCTTAATACCATAGCTTCATATTAATACTTCATATCAGGTAGAGCAGATTCTCCCACGGTGTTTTTTTTTTTTAATTAATTAATTTATTTATTTATTTTTGGCTGTGTTGGGTCTTCGTTTCTGTGCGAGGGCTTTCTCTAGTTGTGGCAAGTGGGGGCCACTCTTCATCGCAGTGCGCGGGCCTCTCACTATCGTGGCCTCTCTTGTTGCGGAGCACAGGCTCTAGACGCGCAGGCTCAGTAGTTGTGGCTCACAGGCCCAGTTGCTCCGCGGCATGTGGGATCCTCCCAGACCAGGGCTCGAACCCGTGTCCCCTGCATTGGCAGGCAGATTCTCAACCACTGCACCACCAGGGAAGCCCATCCCACCGTGTTTTAATTGACTCTCCTGCCCACCCACATTTTCATATAAATCTTAGAGTCAGTCTTTGAATATCCACAAAAAACTTGGTGGGATTTTTATTTGAATTGCTTTGAATCTATAGGTCAATTTGGTCCCTACAAAATACTGAGTCTTCCAATCCATGAATATGACACATTGTTAGAAATCAGGATAATGGTTATTGCCTGTTTTGTATTTTATATAAATGGATTATTTTATACTTGTTCAATATTAGGTTTGTGATGTTTGTTAATTTTGTTGCTTGTAACTGTACTTTTTTTTTATTGCTGTGTATTATTCCATTGCGTGAATGAATATCCCATAATTTATGCATCCATTCTATTGTTGATTATTATTATTATCCCATAATTTATGCATCCATTCTATTGTTGATGCATAATTTATGCATCCATTCTATTGTTGATGATCCATTCTATTGTTGATGGTTTCCACACAGTTTGAGGTCAGTATGAACAGTGCTGTTAACAACATACTGTTCATGTCTTTTGATAAACGTATGTTCACATTTCTTGTGGTGTGTATAAGCCACCTGATCTTTAAGTTAAAATGGAAAGTGCTGTGCTGGTGACTTCTTCCTCTTCTGGTCCAACAGTCCATCAACTCTACTGGTCCAACAAACCATCAACTCTATCATGTATATAATGGTTATTTCTCCTAAGGGGTATTTTTCTGGACCTCATTTCTTTTTCTTTGGTTCCTTTCTCAGATGTAACGTTTGAGTTGTTTGGTATTTGTCCCTGCAAAAACTCTTTCATCTCATCTTCTGCCTCTCATTTAACAAGAAGTCCCTTGGGATCTCATAAATACTTTTAAGTTTTGATATTTTACCCAGGCATTTTGAAGGCTTTCAGTGGGATGGTTGGCCTAGGTGTTTACTTTCCCATACTACTGGAAATAGAATTCAATAGAATTTAACATACATTTACTAATCACTTACTATATATCAGGCTGTCTTCTTGGTTTAGGGATATGGTATTGAAAAAAACAGACAAAATCGCTACCTTCATGGGGCCTACATTCCTAACCTATATCTCTACAAATATTCCTTCTGTCCTTTTCTCCCTTTTCTCCGTGTGTTCAGCTTAAATGTATGTTAGACCTCAGTCTTTCCTCAGTATCTTTGAACCTACCTTTTGCATCTCTGTGTCTCCATCCTGAATTATGGATAATTTCTTCAGATACATCTTCTAGTTCATTAATTCATGTAATGGAATCACACATGTTTTCCCCCTCAGTGAATCAACTTTTATAAATACAAGTGTTCAAATCACTATTATTTTATTTTGTTTATATACATACATATATATGTGCACGTGTGTGCAAACACACACATATATCTATAATCTATCAGTGAAAAATCCAATTTAAAATATTTAAATGATGTATGAATATGCATTCTCACTCATGATAAGAAGTATTCCTAGAGAATGTTCCATAAGCTGCATATGCTTGTGCGACAAGTGCACAGCAGCCTCATTGCCAGCTACTACTTAAGTTTTGCTTGTAGTAGGTTTGGCTATAACTATGCATTTTTTTCTGGTTGACTCCAAGTTCACAGAATTTTCATATATCTTGTTAAAAGTTTCTTCACTTTGAAAATAAATGTCTTCTCAGATATTATCAAATCAAGTATGGCAAACAAGGAATAAATAATCAAAAAGTCAGTACAGTGTGTAATTTTATCCAAAAAGAAGAATTCACTTAATCCCTGTCTCTCATCCAGTTAAAATACCTTTTACTATGTAATGATGTTGCAGACATTTAAAATAATAGCCAAAATCATAGCAAACACCTGTGAACTTATTATCTAGCTAGTAAAATGTGTTCCTATTTTCCCTTCCCCCACTACCAAGAGAAGTTTTAAGTTTTTTACTAAGTTTTTTTAATATATTTTTTGAGCATGTTAAGATTCATCACTTTATAATGTCTTTTAAAAAGGGCACTTTCTCAGCTTGCCTGTCATTTAGTGACCCCAAATTAATTCATCTTAATGATTAAACAAGTTTTCTCCACTATTACGTGAGCCTCACCTTTATTCTCAGGCAGTGTCAAAACTGGCCTTAAGTAAATTCATATACATAAAATTGATGGGTCAATGAGACCTTTGAAGCATATTGGAAAATTATACAAATTTATACTCCTACCAACTATATATGACATTGTTTTTCTTCTTATATCCTTATCAATTCTGAGTTTTGTCAACTATATATATATTTTTTGGCAATCTCATTAATAAAAATCTTGTACTGATTTGTATTTCTTTAATAAAGAGTGAAACATATTTTCTAGTACATTTATAATTTGGGGATTTTTTTTAACATTTAATATTTTTTCATATGGTAGTTCTGTTTTTAATTTTTTTTAATTTTTATTGAAATATAGTTGATTTACAATGTTGTGTTAGTTTCAGGTGTACAGCAAAGTGATTCAGTTATCAATATATATAAATATATACTTTTTTAACATTCTCTTCTATTATAGGTTACTACAAGATATTGAGTATAGTTCCCTGTGCTATACAGTAAGTCCTTGTTGGTTATCTGTTTTATATATAGTAGTGTGTATATTTTAATCCCAAACTCCTAATTTATCCTCCCACCTTTGGTAACCATAAGTTTGTTTTCTATGTCTGTGGGTCTATTTCTGTTTTGTAAATAAGTTCATTTGTATTGTTTTTTTATTTTTATTTTAAAATTTTTTTATTTTTTAGGTTTTTTTGGCCATGCCACGTGGCTTGCGGGATCTCAGTTCCCCAACCAGGGATTGAACCCAGGCCACGGCAGTGAACGCCTGGAATCCTAACCACTAGGCAACCAGGGAACTCCCCGTATCATTTTTTTTAGATTCCACATGTAAGCGATATCATATGATATTTGTCTTTCTCTGTCTGGCTTACTTCAGTTAGTATGATAATCTCTAGGTCCATCCATGTTGCTGCAAATGGCATTATTTCATTCTTTTTTATGGCTGAGTAATATTCCACTGTATATATTACATTTAACTTTTAATTTATTTGAAATTTATTTAGTTGTTAAAAAAAACAGGTAGGGATCAACTTCTTTTTTTCCCAAGTTTCTGTTAGTTGTCCCAGTATAATTGATTGGATAACCTTTGTCTTCCCTATATTGAAATGCACTCATATATCAAATTACTATGTGTTCCTGGATCTATTTATGGACCCTAGTCTATTCAACTGAGTGCTGTATTGTATTACTTAAAGTCATTTTATAGTAGGTTTTAATATCTATCTTTTATCTATGCTAAATCCTCCCCCAATTATGCATTTTTTAAAAACTAAGTGAAGGGGCTTCCCTGGTGGCGCAGTGGTTGGGAATCTGCCTGCCAATGCAGGGGACACGGGTTCAAGCCCTGGTCTGGGAAGATCCCACATGCCGCGGAGCGGCTGGGCCCGTGAGCCACAATTACTGAGCCTGCGCGTCTGGAGCCTGTGCTCCACAACAAGAGAGGCCGCGATAGTGAGAGGCCCGCGCACCGTGATGAAGAGTGGCCCCCGCTTGCCACAACTAGAGAAAGCCCTCGCACAGAAACGAAGACCCAACACAGCCATGAATAGATAAATAAATAATAAATAATAATTTAAAAAAAAAAAAAAAAAAACTAAGTGAAGAACTTTATTAACTTTTGTTTCAAACTTTATTACCAGGCTTCTACAGCTTAATTAGCTGCAAAGAATGAATGGCGTATAGGCAAAAACTGAAAAGAGCTGCAGTGTCCAAGGGGCTTGGGCTTTAAAATATTAGAAATCTATATTTTATCAGACCCAGGGACAAAGTTATAAAAAGTAGTCTTAATATAAAATAGCAGCACCCAGTAACTTCAAGTTTCATCTTCAGAAGTTGACTCAATTCAGTTTGTCTCATTCTTGAACGCCTCAGCAAAATTCTCCGTAAGATCTGGAATTTCATCATCACCATCCTCTCTAGTAGCAAGCAGTGCTTTTCCACCCACAGATTATTTTGGCAGCGCTTCAGCCAGTCGTTTTAAACTAGTCAGACTGTCTGCACCAAGCTGGTTTAAGATGCCAGGTAACATTTCTGTCAGCTGCTTTGTTTCAGCATGGCCAATAACAATGAAAGTGTTGGCCGCCAGAGATGTTTGAAATTTAGGGTTGTTAATGTGCATCACATTAACTTTTCAATACCAGAGATGTTGTTTACCCCTAAGTTTCTTTAAGTTCTTTAAGGAGAAGTTTGTTTGTTTGTTTGTTTGTCTTAAATCATCTGTTGTAGCTGTTCTATGAACCAACTTCTTTCTGTGAGCAGTTCCTTTCCCACCAATGTGCACTTGTGCCTGCAGTTTTGTGAGTTTCTTCTGGTTCATGATAGTTTCTTTCATCTTGATGGAGTGGAAATGGAGCCCTGTGGGGGGGCCAGGTCTGGCGCTCAGGGGGTCTCAGGCAGACCAGCTGGGATTAGGGATACACATGGGGTGCCCCCAGTTATGCTTTTCCAAATTTCCCAAAATATATATTTATTTTTAATGAAAACTTTAGAATCACTTTTCAAGTTCCCCCCAAAGTTGTAATTTGATTGTGATTGCACTGACTTTATAATTTAGGAATAATCAACAACTTTGGAATATTGAGTCTGTCTAAACAGAAACTAATATGCCTCTCCATTTATTCTGTCATCTATTTTAGTAAAATTTTATAGCTTTTTTTTATACAGGTCCTGCACATTTTTATTAGGTTTAGCCACAGGGTTTGTGTGCAGGTATCCTTTTTTTTTTTTTTTTTTTAATTTATTTATTTTTGGCTGCATTGGGTCTTTGTTGCTGCATGCAGTCTTTCTCTAGCTGCGGTGAGAGGGGGCTACTCTTCGTTGTGGTGCGCGGACTTCTCACTGTGGTGGCCTCTCTCTCGTTTTGGAGAACGGGCTCTAGGTGCACAGGCTTCAGTAGTTGGGGCGCACGGGCCCAGTTGCCCCATGGCATGTGGGATCTTTCCAGATCAGGGCTCGAACCTGTGTCCCCTGCATTAGGAGGCAGATTCTCAGCCACTGCACCACCAGGGTAGCCCAGGTATCCTTTTTAATAAGAATTTTTCCCTTTTCTGTATTTCCACTTAGTTGTTGTTTGTATATAGGAAATTTTGGAATTTTTTTTCCAATTTGCAGGAAGCTCTTTTGTTTTCCTCTTGTTGAAGTAGAGACTTCCGTGTCTCTGTCCACACCGTCCCCCCCAGTCCCTCCCCCATCCCATAGTTGATTGGATCCTAGCTGAAAAGATCAGGAACGGCACTTCACCAGGAAGACAAGAAAATTTATTTTTGTGTAAAATTTATTTTGGATCTATAATATGTTTACTGATTTGAATAAGGCTTATTTCATTAACATGAAATTTCCCCCCTGTAACTGTTACTAACAATGCACTCTGTTGAATCTCCCTCTGGTATCAGGTTCTCTTTAACAATTCAGTCCAATTTCATAACCTTAAAAAACACCTTTATTGTGAAAAGGAGGGACAAAAAGTGTTTAAAAAGCTTCTCTGACTGCACCTTGTTTTGTAGTTTTGATTTTGGAACCATGTGAACATTTCATATAATTAAAAAACTTGGATCAAAAAGGAAAAAAAACTCCTACAAATCTGAAACAAATGGATACAAATGAACCTAGGAGTATGTAAAATTGATAGTACAAACCACACAGAAAAAAAAAATTATTTCAAATGACATTAAAACTCAAACTTTTAATGTAGCTCCATGGTGAGTTATATCCTAAAGAGCAAAAAGAACCACAATGAAATATTTAGTTTCAATTCGTAGTTCTTTTTTTTTGTTTGTTTTGACCACACAGCTTGTGCAAGTGAAAGCATGCAAGTGAAAGCTTGGAGTCCTAACCACTGGACCACGAGGGAATTCCCACAATTGATAGTTCTCTTGTTAGTACTATTAGTTCTATTGTTAGTAGTAATACTAGTATTGTTGCTTTGAAACTATTTTACGCATAATATACATTATATATGTATATGTTATGTATATGCATAAGCAAATATGCAATCATGTTAATGTCATTAAAACCAAGATTTTCAGTGTGAAAGCAAAGG